>NW_017535219.1:590654-603671 GCF_001853355.1 Bactrocera latifrons
ATGTTAAATATGCATGTACATATATTATATATGTACATACCCACGTWTATTAAACTCTATATATAGTGTGGAATATGCATTTGCTTTTTTAATTTTTCCACATTTTTCTACATTTTCAAAGAGCTTCACAGTTTATTTGCACAGCAAATTTYGCATAAGCAACTACGCGCATGTTTGTTGGCTCACAGCCAATTTGGGGGAAATTGAAAATCTACTAATATATGAAGTATGCAGGCTAATTAAAATTATTAAACAAAAAAGTAGGGAAAAAATATCTCAAAATGAAATTTTAATCTACTGGCTTAAAATGTCGCAGGTGGCGCTTAAATACACAGTAATATTTAATCATATGAAAGTAGTGTTGGGTAGTTGAAAAAGTTTTTTTGTAGCTTGTCAATAGATGTTGCAGTCGTATATCCCCAGTCTTACCAATCACTTTGTATAATACCATAGAGTGTTGGAAAGGTGAGATTTTAAGCTTCATTTAACCAAAAAAATTAAATTCGGGGAAGTTGAAAAAAAATTAAAGCTGTTCAAAAATGAGTGAAAAGAATGAAGAAATTCGCTACATTTTAAACATTTTATATAAAAAGAAAGAATGCCACGCAAGCCGCCAATGAAATTTGTGGATTTTGCAGAGACGATGCTGTATCAGTTCGTGTAGCACAGCAATGGTTCGCTCGCTTCCGCTCTGGAAATTTCTAAATTTCGATTTACATTGATGAAAGTTTTACACTGATGGAATAATGTCTCCAGCGGAAAAATGGSAAAAAGTGGTTGACCAAAATGATGCGTATTTGTTTATGTATTTAGTAGAAAAATAAAAACAAAAAATAAGTTGAGGTTTGATTAGAAATACGTAAAGACTTTTTTGTCTACCCAATATGTACATTTGCACTTTTTGACTTTTCGTCATCTTAAATATAGTTCTGTCTTTAAATTTATTTTCAAAGAATGTTTCGTTTTTGGTTTACGTTGAGTTTCTTTTCACAATAACAAGTTTTTTCACTGATTTGCTTTTTGATTGTCAAATAAATAGCACTGTTATCTTACAATGCAAAGAAAGTTTGGCTTAAACTTTTCGCAAGAATTTAATCCCACTGAGAACCAACGGAAATTGCCAGTTCTTTGAAGTTTAATTTTAAAATACACACACATCATCCGCATAAATATGTGACTAACTCGTATTAAGAGTCCCCGCATGCCTATAGGTCAAATAGCAGTATACCAGCATAGCACTGACCTACCACAGCAGCAGATTTGAAGAATGTGTGCGCGCAAGCGAGGCTGTAACTACGCCTACAGTAGCCACAGCGCRTTCAGCAACAATGCTGTGATGAGTGTGGCAAAGCCATTGTGCATGAGTGGGCATTCGGCATTTGTCATGCCACATCCTCGAAATGGGTCCTCAAGGAWACGGAGATCGAGGTTTGCTGACTACAGCWTTCAACCATAAGCATGCATGCAACAYATACATATGTATATATGTTGTGTATGTATTTCTGTGTATATGTGTAGCCTACCAAATCGACCGAAATTTGGAATCAGCGCTAGCGCTTGATTTGGACAGCCTRTACAGACAACCGCGAGACAGCAGCACGCGTGTAGAAGCGGAAACACTTGTGGACGTTTGCCAAAAAGTGCACGGATGTGGGTTTWTTACACAAATACCAAAAGGAAAACTGCGGCGAAGCGAAATGGTAAGAGGCAGGCAAGAGAGTAAACTTGAACCCAACGAGCCTCAATCCCTTTGGAATTGAGTAATTGCTTAGTGTACATTAGCACACATGTGTCCCTTGTAAATATGTATTCTGACCTTCGCATGTAGTTAAAGTCGCCACTCCAGCACCACTAACGCCACTGCATAACGATTACGCAACATCAAGCAGTTAATTTCCGCTTTTACTGTTTGAACTTTTGACATTTTACTGCCATTTTAGGTCTTGTGTTAAATTTCTCCCGCCAACTTAGATTACTTGTGATATTATATACAAGCATAAAGCATATAAGCTGAACTTAAATTAATAAATGAAATTAATAGTTRTGCCTCACTGCTAAGCAGGTGGTTTATCATCGGTCGAGAATTTTGCATTAACCGCGTTGATTTAGTGCTGATTTCGTAATTTTTTGCATTTGGTTGTTTTATAGMTTTTTGTTGCGAAAAGCCTTGGCTTAATCACATTGCATAATTTACTTGGTSACAAGCGACCTTGAGAACACTGAGAAACATTATTATGCCTATATATACAAACATGTATTATTGTCTGTGTATATGCATGTATCTGTATGTTTGATTATCAACGTTTTGCTTGTATATGGCTTAACTATTGTACATATGTACACTTATACTTGATAGCGTGTGTMCAATGTGGAATGAGCAACTCTTGCTCAAAACYAGCAAAATATATGGAAGCAAAATCSCATCTAAGATTTAAATGTATAAAAGGTTTCATTTTAAATCAAAATGATAGTATTATAACTTTTAGACATTATTTGCATATATTTAGGCTGTTATTTCGGCAATTCTAAGTGTAAAACAGTGTTGAATGTCTCCAAAATAAAAGGCTTAGCTCTAGAAAATAAACAGAGATGGAGAATTTAACATGAAGTAGTTGAAAAAGTGATTTTCTAATATTTTAAAAAAGTCGTTGACTCTTTCCAGGCTTATAATTATACTATATTTGAATGAAATTTGATGGTTTTGTAATTATCTGCATTATTTTCAAATAGAAGCTTAAGTGTAGATGTGAGGTTTTGAAACTAAAAATGTTTAAAGGAGGGTAATAATAGTTTTTGGGAGAACAAAAATCAAAAATATTTAAAATAAAATCGTAAATATTGGCTACAGAAGCCATAACACCYTTCACAGCTGTATTTCTTGTAGCATAAARTGATAGAAAATTTTCTTACTCTTCATTTTGATCGGTCAGTTTGTATGACAGCTATATGCTATAGTGGTYTGATCTAAACAATTTCTCCTGATAATGTACCGTTGTGTTGGACAATAATCCACGTCAAATTTTGTGGAGATATCCCGTTAAATAGAAACGTTTTCCATATAAGAAGTTAATTTTGATTGATCAATCTGTATGAAAGCTGTATGCTATAATGATCCCAACTGAACTATATATTCGAAAATTGTAGCCTTACCTTTGTCAATAATCTCCGCCGAATTTCGTGAATATTTCTTGACGAATGTAATATGCTTCCATTCAAGGCTACGCTTCGTATACATCTCGAAATATGTACTGGGTGTTCACAGTTATTGCAGATGCGAGTATGTAGTTGCGCGTGRACATTTCCCATTTATTCTTATTTACACAATCAGTCAATTTAATTGCTTGCGTGTGTTACACATACGAGTATTTTATATGCCGAGTGAGTAATAACATTTCTACAAAAATAAATATCTGCTGATGTCGGTCCGAACGCATCCGTTACGAAATTGATCAAGCTTTGTCACAAACTTAATTTCAACGTTCTCGTGTTTGTATTAACTATTTAATGGCACGTTTGTATATTTTTTTCAGAATATTTTACTGCAAATCTCGAGTAAAAATGTGCATAATTCAGTTTTAATGCGTTGCAATTCGTTTTAACGCTTTTCGTGGCAGCTATTTGTCAATTCATGCTAAATGATAAAAAAAATAACATGTTTTAATGATAAGAGACAATATATTTTATTCTTGATATACAGCTTTTTATAATAACATAATAAATGCTGGCACTTAACTGTTTCCATTATTTCAGCCACTGCTGTGGAGAACACAATCAAAAAAAAATATATATTTAATATTATTTTATATCTGTCAAGTGCAGAATTTTAGCATTTTCACAATATTTTTCTAGAAAGAAAGTCACTCCAATATCAAATCATCAAAAATTAATAATTTGTGTAGGCTCAAGAGTAAATTCAGCGCAAAATTTCGCCAACCAAAAATATTGTGATTATAGAAAAAATTTATGCAATTAAATATAATTAGATATAATTGAAATAAAACTAACATATACTAGCTGTTAAAGGCTAACAATATGCATTTATACAATCGAAATTGCAAAAATTCTGTGAAAAGTATGAAAAGCCAAAATGTTGCGCATACGGCGTGGTGTATACGTCTTTGCTTAAAATTCGTTGCAGCACTTCAAAACCAGCTTGTTGAATAAGTTTTGGTAATTTTTTGCAAAACAACGCAATTAAATGTTGTTGTGCATTGCTTTATGTTATTTTGTAKAATGAAATTTGTAATTAACCAGCGGCAACATAAATTTAATTAACAGATTATTTGCATTTCGGTGCTCATTTCAATTAATACTCACTGAATAGCATTAAGTGCTTGTCAACTAACTAATTTAATTTGTATGCCATTGTGAAAATCTGCCTTAATCGTGTTGTTATAAGTGCGCATACTTATTACTAAATTATTGGAATATAAATCAATGCATAGGCATATACATACATATAATGTTGACTCTTTTGTTGGAAAATAGAGGGGATGTGTATTCTGTTGTTAAATGTGTGAATTTTGGTATAAGAATTTTGTAATAACATTAGTGATTTTATACCTGTTWAGTAATGTTAGCATCTATTTAGCAAAATATCTTGGAATGCCATTTACCCGGGGAATTTAAYTGCAATTTTYGGGTGCATGTTCTATGTAGCACTTAAATATTTTTATTTTTACGTTTACTTGTTTCCTTAACAGCGAAATGTTAGCTTTGAATGCTTACAGAGTCACTCTAACTAAAATTTACAAGATKCAAAGCTTTAACACAAAGAATTCTTAAATTTAAAATTTCGCCTATTAAATTTAATATTTCTTTAGTATAATAAATTTTAACTYACATTGAAARAATGTGTAACYCTTCAKTTACTTAATTACWGATWGTAGAGAAATTTTGTCCTATTATTTGTACTATTAAATTCAAAAATATTATATTATATTATATTAATAACATAAAAAATATTTGCCAAGATATTGTATGTTATGTTAATGTACAGAATCATATATTACAGCGAAATGTTCGTTTCTAATTTTGTTAGTACATATTCCAGAATCATGAATTAACAGTGTAATGTTTGCAAAAGTATTGCATGTAATGTTAACTTACATAGGCATTTAACGTATTTACTTTATTAAAGAGAAATGTTAGACTTGAATGTTGCCAGTAATAATAATTTACAGCATCATGAATTAACAGAGAAATATTTGCCAAAATTGTATATGTAATAATAATGTTACAGTATCTTACATTATGCATACGCCATATATGTTAATRTTATATACTAATATTTTTGCAGAAATAATACTGTTTAGTTGTAAAATCACATATTTGTATTAATATTTGACAAAACGGTGTACATACATATATATTTCTAAGTTAAATAATACAATATTAGCAGACAATATCAGCATATAGAGAAATGTTATTCGAAAAAGCTGAAATCCAAGACGTGTTCTAGATTTACAATAAATACTGCTCTAACTATCATTTTAATTTGCTAATGTACTGCATGTATACSCACACCATATCCAATAACTCAGCTCATTACCGTAATATCAAATTATACACCTATTCAGCATCACCTAAATATGAACGTTTTCTATAGCGCGCATCTGCGCTTAAATGTCTCAAAATATAATTAGTACACGCACGCAAGCATCTCACAGATATTCAATAAAAGTAAAAACCTTAATTAAGCAAAACTGTATGATGTGGCAGGCATTTATGCGTTCAATAATACGCATTAACGCTCATCAGACTTATATGTAGGTAAGCGTAAATCACTTTCATTAACACGCGTCTGGTACTCAATGTAGCTACACGCGCATCAGCAYCATTTTTACCGTTAATWTAAGCAGTGTTCGAAAAACAGGCGKGCGTATGCGCAAAGATACTGAGTGCGTACGTGTGTATACTCACACATCTTTGAGAAAGCACTCAGATGAGTGAAATTACACACCTTCACTTTTAGTGCGTCAGCTTCTAATCACCTTTCATATGTGTGTACTACAGTAACCATCAACGTCTCAAGYRTTACTTGCGTCAGGTGCTTATCCTAGTTCGTTGCAACATTCTCCACGCTTGGTGCCAAAGCGCTCTTAAATGCTTTTGCCATTAGCTGCTCAGCACTTGCTTAYTTTACCTTTTCTATGTAATTTAAATTAGGCATCTTAAAGACGTTAGAAGCGCTATCAGCCGGCGCCGTTACGTYACGTGTGTCGCTCTGTGGGTGCGTGTGCGTGCCTTTAATTTCACGTTCACGCAAGCACTATGTCGGCGTGAGTGGCCATAGAAAACTTGCACATTTAATGTATTTCGGAAATTTGATTTTCTCACCCATCAAATTGGCATAAATATAYACCTAACGGTAACCTAGTTGAATACCGATAGTATGCATATAAATTTACATTTTACTTTGTCGTTTTCTGCTCACAAAAGCGTGTATGTGTGTCTTCAATTTCTACGTATGCATTTTAATTTGTATGATTGTGTTCACTTTGTATGTATGTAGGTATGGCTTTGGCTTCATATTTAGTTAAATGAGCTCACTGCTAGGAATATCCACGTGTCTTCTAATATCTTTGTATATGTATATATTTGCGCATATACTACAAACGTGCTTATAGGTTCTTGTTTGCACATGTGTATTCGTATTTAGGCGGCTTGTAATCGRCTATGTGTCACCACTAAATTTTGCATCGAAATAATCGCAAATGTCGGAATTAATTAAAAAAGCAATTAAGGCTGTCAGAATTCAAACACCAATTTTTGTGGCAGGCACTGCTCTTCTGCATATTCGCGAGTATGTACAGTACAAGGTTTGTTCAAAATGTAACGCGAATTTTCCAAGTCTTTATAAAGTGTTTCTTTATTCACGAATATCTATTTTGGCCCCTTTAAAGTAATCTTCTGCCTCTTTGTTGCCCAGTCGTTCTTCCAGACGCCAATTGGAGACCCCAAGGGTAGCCAGGCCCTTCTCCACCGGTTTTTTTTCAACGATGTAAAGGTTTTYCCCTTTCTCTGCTGTCCCCGGCGGATACTCCGTCAAATACTCTCAGAGCTGATGTGTTTTCATCCATTCGAATGACGTGATGTAGCCAGCGTAGCCGCTGTTTCTTAATTTGCTGAATCGCCGCCAGATTTATTTTACTTTTGCCACCGGTTTTCCCAATTCTCAAACACATTTTTTGTGATCTTGTTGAACTCTTTTTTCTATACAGTTTTTATATCCTCAATCGTAGCGGAGTGTCGTCTCAGTCACAGACCCTTTGGCAAGAACTCATGATCTACGGCGTCCGCGAAATCGAAGAAAACTATCAACAAAACATTCACATTCGGCTTGGCGTTTGGCTTGGCTCAATCGGAGTTGTGATTTTCACGTCATAACCCATAGGCCCACGACTCGTCAGCTGTTAGGACCCTCTAAACTAGATCTAGATCTCCCTGACAGAGTCCAACATATCCTCAGCCTTGTCAACGCGACGCTTTTCTTGGTCGAAGGTGAGGAACTTTGACACAAAATTCGAAGACGAACCAAGAGGCGCAGCTGTCAAATATTAACTAAATATTCAAAATGGCCGACCTTGTCAGCATAAGTAAGGAATAAGAGTACCATAACGCAACAAATCAGTCGAGAATCGAATACTCGTAGCTCGCTACAATTTAAAATTCGCAATTTTTTTTGTACAAATCTCGTATTGKTTATGATAGATTAGGGTGAGATGGAATGCTTTTGACGCATGCAAGAGGGAGGGAAACACACAAATTTCTTCTAACTCGGTCTCGAAAAGAGGTCTAGGCATAGGTCACAATTCATTGGCAAGATATTAAAATGCTTCACAGTTAAAGGGACTGGAGGAAGAATCAGAACTWGATATCGAGTCTCTATTAAACTTCACAAAATAATAAACCTCCATTTGACGCTACTAAGGATCAGTAGGTCTGGCATCAAAACCAGCCAGTGTAACCTAGTTTAACATATTTATACCTTTACCTGCCATAAGAAATGGATCCTGCAGGGTATTATAGTTTCGGYGCAGTCGAACCACACGTTTYWCTGGTATTTTACGCCTCTTCTACTCACACCAGGTCACTAACGTCCCTTGAAGGTTATAAATTATATGATTACAATAACTGCGAACCGCATTAAATACTAACTCCAGCAGCTTAGCACATGCAATCTGCCACATGTACTTAGCTGAGCTTGACCAGCTATTCACGAGCACTTAAATGCCGCAGTCAGCGAGTGTTTAACTAAGCTTCTAGTGCTGACTTTGGCATACGCCAGTTGGTGTTGTTGTCTCTCGTGCKCGTGACAACAATTAACGCACAAACAATTGCAACGGCAGTCGACAGTCGGCTGCACAGATATACCTAATGCTCATAACGCATCCGCAAAGCTCTGATTATAACATCTTTGCTCGAGCTCGTGCATCCGACTATCACTCAAATGCAGCCGCTGCTCTGGTAGCATTAGCGCTTATTTAACTTAATTGAACGTAACTATGGYAATGGGTGATAAAGTCATTAGCCGTTGCGGTGCTCCACTATTTCTGTGGGCGCTGCTGATGTCCATGGCGTTGACAATGACAATGCCTGTGGCTTATTGGCTTTTTGGTCAGTTAGCTGGTTGATGAATTGATGAGTTTGTTGCCCAAAGCGATMGGTGCATTGACATGAGTGCGATGATTACTATTGTTGTTGACGTGGGTAATACCGTTGACGTTACATCTCGGTGGGCTTTAGCCAGTACTCGTCACTGTGCTYATAACCAGAATATGAGTCGGTTAATCATAGAGACTTAGGCATATTTTAGATGAAGCAGCAYGGGAGCCTTTTGTATTAAATTTTTGGGACGAAAACTCTAGAACTTGTTAGGGGTTTGAGTTCTTTTGATTATAAAAAAGTGGATGCTACAGGCTTTGCAATTTAGATTTAAGTAGCTAAGTAGATCTCACAATACGCTAACTTGGAACAGATAAACTTATGTACTGTGAAAGACTTAAAGTCGAAAAGTGCTTTGAAAAATGGATCGATCTTCGAATTTCAAACTAGTTCCTAGCTAAGAGCACTATAATGAGGTTTCTGCTGACTGTTGAAATCCATATAGATTGGGTTTGGATCATGATGTATTATACAATTTCGGCTTCTTTACCTCCTAAATTGTTCTAATCTATCCAAGTTATATGGGTTTCAGGAGTCCGAAGAAACCTGAGCTTATAGCGAACAGTTACTTCAAAAACTAACATTTTTACAAACTATCTATTTCGGGAACATTTTGACCTTAGGTACTAAGACTCCAAGATTTTATGATATTTATTTTCTCGAGTGGAAGTTAGATTCCAGAAAACATTTGAGAACGGCTTCGACAGCCAATGGACATCAAACTGTTTTGTTGTGGTCCTAGTGTAAGTGGCTCATTTAACACTTCAGCTCTGAGGCTTAATTTGCAAGTATAATCCGTGAAACCGTGACTGTCTCCAGTTCACCTACTWCTCCCACACACCTACTATGACTTGAAAAGCAAGTAAAAAAATATACATCAGAAGTCAAGTGCTCTAACAAATTTCAACATGGGCATTTAAAATGCTGATTGGCCGCTCTAAGACGACGGCAGTATTTTATGTGCCTGCAACGAGACGCGGAGGCAGMCACAAATTTATGTGCACGCATAAATTCTCGCTTTTTATTTCAATTATTTTTGGCTCATTTAATCAGCGCACAGCGAACATAATGAGCACATTAATGGCACTACCCAAAAGTACTTGTTTCGCAGTTAAAGGAAAAAATAAAACTGCAACTGGCAAGAAAGCGAATAAAAACCAGCAACCAACAAATCAAAATGTAGAAAATATGTAAATGGCAAAATAAGGCCAGAGCCACACTGGCGAGACCGCGTGGAGGTGGACAGGTATTCAATCAAAACACAACCTAAATACGGAGCAATGTGTTTTGACTAACTGCCGGTGCGTTGAAAAGGACACATTCCCGCACTGTAAATAGCTTGACTAAAAAATTGTTTCGCGGCTTGTGCGGCTGTGCCRTGGTCGCCCGATGGGAATCGCATTTCCGTTTAGCGGCTGAAAAAACTAGCCGGAAGTTGAAAAAGCGAGAATCATGCCGTCAACGCAACGAACGAGTGCGTGAAGGATAGTGGCGTTTAGCGTACTTATAACGATACGGTGGGTCGGAAAAGTATGCGTAAGGTTTCTAGGTTAGATTTGGTTATATATAACAGGCCGTACATAGGACGACTGATTCTTTGCAAAGCGAGTTGAAGGTTCTGTTTAATTTGAGCTGAAGTATTACGCATACAGATGCCAACGCTTTTTGCGAACTTTGAGACAGTAGATTTTAACCTGCCAAGTGGCCAACCAGAAACTTATGCACTTAAGTTTTTATGTATATAATATGTAGAAATACATTTATAATTTAGTCTGASGGGGAACATTTGGCACCGCACTTCGATGGAATCGAGAGATACGGATTCCATCCTGCGTTTCTCCACTTTAAATCAACTTCTTCTTTAAGAAAGTACCACAGATCTTAGGGGGCGTGTCTCATTGTATAGAAATACAAAGTTTGTTCATCCACGCTTTGGCACCTTAACTCTTAAGTAGCGTTCATTAACTGTTCTAGTTTTGTGTGCAACTGTCCATTTAACGCATGCTTTGTTCACGCATCTAAAGTAGCTTTTGCGTGAGTTCTTTTATGCTTGCTATGACCATGAGTTGGCGTGCGCTTAATGTTTTACTTTTGCTTTCATTCTCGACACTTTTTCGCGCTTCAACTTATCAGCMGCCGTCCACTGCGTGCGTTCCAACATACTTAATAATCCTTATTRTACCTTTTGCGCCAAATCGAAATTTTCAACTATGCTTTCGCTGCTTCGCTACGAACGCCGATAAACTCTTTGCGCTGCCGGCAGAATAAACGGCTGTTCAACTTTTGTGCGCCATATTACCCAAAGCATTACCTCATCCGCTCCGGCCACACACAAGCCCACAAGCGAACCTTCACAGAATATTCGCTCYGAATGTTTTTGAAATTTTGTAACAAATTTCATTGTTATACCGTTGCTTTTCTTGTTTTACGTTGTATTGATTTTTCTAAGCCATTCATACCTTGCACCGTTATGCTCTATTTAACGCGGTAACTTTTAAGTGGTGCGCCAAAAATGTTACTGGAATTCTTTTCTAGGTTAATGGTGTAAACATTTCTGCAGGTATTTGTGTGTGTGTGAATGTAGGCAAGGACTTTTGCTGTGTGTATAAATTTGGGGTAGTACTGACTTTATTTTTGCTTAAGGCTGCTACTTAATATTATTCCTGTCACTGTTTTAAGGCTTCAACTTTGTMTAATTTTCTAATTGCAGCTTATTTTCAATTTGAATATTTATTTCAGTTATATTGAATTATATATGGTTGCAATATTTGAGTATTAGTCACAAACTTTATTTATCGCATTATTTAATTGATCGTTCGTACTGATTTGAGGTAAAGTTTTCTACGACTTCTGTCTAGGAAGCCACACCAGTATAATATGAAAGAAGCTTGCCGTTTTTCTTAATAAGGCTCAGCCAAGGAGGTAAAAGCCAGTATTTTTTATGTSATAGAGCAACAAGTAATTTAACACACAAAAAGCAATGTCATGGTCCCTATAAAGTATCTATATGTAGTATAAATGATCAAGATGACGAGCTGTCAGTATATCGAGAAACTAGTTCTTCAGTTTTTAAGATATCGATTTGAACTTTTGCACACGATCTTTCCTCCCCCATTAGGTGCTTATTTGTCGSCACCGACAATRTCGGAGTATTATAGCATATAGCTGCACAAACTAAACGATCGGAATGAAATGGTTGTATGGAAAACCTTTACATTTGACGAGATATCTTCACGAAAATTCTCATGGATCGTTAACTAAGGCAATCATGTAATTTTCGAAGAAATTGTTGTCATACAAATTGAAGTATCGAAATCACGTTCTCGTAAGAAACCTGTTGTATTTGTGAAGGATATTATAGCTTCGATGCAGCCGAAATTAWTAATTTTTCTAATCATGTGGAATTCTCGTTCCTGAATAAGTTATAGATTTTGCTGATATACAAGCTGCARMCGCAAATAGCAATAATTRAAGTTTTTCCTCCATTAACTTAAGCCGACTTAACTAAATAATTGAGATCACAAATGTCRTTTAATATAGCCCATAAGCATCCTTTCAAATTATTCAAAAATCGATATTATTTTAAATCTAACGCAATTATATTTCTTCTTTTTTCAGCTRACAATAAAGACTTCCAACGCATCACTGAATAATTAATGAGTTAAATACCGCTAAATGAGTGATTGACATAAATATCTAAAGTAATTATTTACCGACGACAGAATGTGTTATTGTCGCCTCAACTTGTTAAATAAAAAAGTAATTAAAAATTTATTCGGTGCAAAAGTAAGCATTACGCGGTTTACATACACATACATGGTGAGATATAAATCGATTGAATAAATTACTAAAATTATGTTTTGTGTATATAACATGCACATACATCTTTTTATATATGTATGTATGAATATACGTATGCATTTACATAATTGTATACAAAATATTAATCGTGTTGTTGGTTGTTGGCTTGTGGCATATTCAGCGCAACTTTTACACAAACTCTCTACATGTGTATATATTAAATTATATTATATAAACAACAGAAAGTACATAAAATGCGCATTTGTCTCAGTGAAAATGTCAATTAAATCTATATGTTGTTGGAGTTTGCGCAACTGCAATATTCGGACCCTCTAACATGTGGCAGAAAGCTATTAAATTTGAAAGCCGACAATAATTGGAAATTTTTTTTGTAATTCAGTTACAACTTTAAAACAATCACAGACAGTTTAATGTCTGTGCATATGTAAACTATTACCTACAGTGTTCGACAAAATTGACTTTTAACGATGAATATACAATATATTTAAGCAGTTGTTTACCAAAATAAATTTGGTTTAGGTCGTTTTT
>NW_017535219.1:603954-631068 GCF_001853355.1 Bactrocera latifrons
GTCGCTGAAGTTTACTTCCATACAGCATGTAATAAATTTGATCATATTGGTGTTAAACAACAGCATTTTTGAAAAAAATAAACAAAAGAAAGCAAACATGCAATCGAGAAAATAATAAAAAATTAAATAATAAATGTAAGTGTGAAAAGCCCACGCTAAAAATGTTTACGCAGTAATATAAAAAAACCGGTCAACGGCTCGCTTGTGGCAAAGCGCCATAGTGGCCCACAAGAGCACCTACCTGTTTGTACATGTGGYCGTCAAAGCTTCGCACCCCCAAATGTCACTCAAAGTGCTTAAAAATGGAACAACTGCGTGGCACTTGCGCGCGGAGAAACCAAAAAAGTTGTAAAGAAACTGGMATTACAAGAAAATTACACAACAAAAACAATTAAAAGAACACTCGATCGACTACGTTGTATAAATGCGTAAACACATACTGAAACATATGCGCCCAGTTGTTTCCAAAAATAAAAATAAAAATACATATATTCCCGCTTATATTGCGCGCAAAACAAAAGCACATMAAATAATTAAAGATAAAAACGATAAGCAGTACACCTACGCACACCGCCCGCACACACACCGCCACCCACACTAGCCCAAAAAAAAAATGCTGCGTAGCTGTGTGTGTTTGGGTCGTGGCGCGAAACGGCGCAGCTCCTCGCTAGAGGACACCTCGTCGTGTCGCTCGTCCGAAATCGAACGTGTCGCCAAACGTATGGAGACCATGACCGTTTATACGAAAACCACGACGACGTCAAAAACGACAACCACAACAACAAGTAAGCTGCAGCAGCAACAGCAGCTGTTGCAACAAAGCAACGACGGTGGACGCAGCACCACTTCCAGTCTATTGCAGTTCTTCCAATCGAAAACGTGGTACCGGCATTGGCGCAAAACGGAACGCTCGATGAGCATGTCAAAGACCGAAAGAAGTGAGTCATTCTTTTGCTACAAAGAAATATTTTACAAGAATGCAGTGAAATGTGTGAATGAGTTGAGTTGCCAACAAGTGACAATTGGCATGAATGTGTGCGGTCTTGAGGGCGTCAATAGAAGGTTGTAATAATATAGTGGCTTGGTAAAGGTAAACAGTGCTTTGAAATATGCATTTTAAGGCTGTCAAGGAGTTGGCGTGCCTATGTAAAGTGTTTGAAGCTCGATTTATTTGTGGATTATTACAAAAACAAAATATTTAGTTATTACTTGAGGTGTGCCATAACATTTCTGTTGACCAAAGAATTTTACGTTCAATCAAAATGTGAAAAATGCTATTTATTTACCATAAAATATTAATAAAAGATAATCAAAGTTGTATTTCTCACGCACTACAGCCAAGTGTAGGCAAAAAAAATCCAAGCGAAAGTTGAAACTCTCTATTTTTAGTAATTCGTAGTATTTTTACTATATTATTTATTAAAAGCCACAATTTTGCTATTTTTAGTCAAATCTTAAATAGAAAATATTTATAATTTAAGCAGTTTTTCTACTATTTTGGTGAATATGACGATTAACCACATAGCTWCGTAGTACATATAAATGTATGTGGCTCTGAATAATCGTCTTGGCTAATGAGTCATGAATGACAGCTGTGGTTGTAGGTTGCGTATACGTCATGGCGTAACAGCTAATGTAGGGTGGTTCTACCAAGCAGAGATTTYCGTGTGTTTTTCAGTCTGTAYATACGCAAACTTTTTGAGATATCGATCTGAAAAATTTCACSCATCTTTTTCTCTCTACTGTAGTATATAACAGCCATACAAACTTTTTGACAATATTCAATACCTTATTACGGAAAACTTTTTCATTTGACCAGATCTCTTCATGAAATTTTGCATAGTGTAATATCTAAGGCAATTAATATATAATCTACGAAGAAATTATGCAGATCGGATATCTATARCACATAYCTTCCATACAAARTGAACGATCGAAATCAAATTTTTATATGRGAAACTTTTTTATTTGATAAAGTTTCACCTCGAAATTTTTCATTGACGAATATCTAAAGATTTGCTATAACATGCCGACAGATTGTTTATATGGGATGACTATAACATATAGCTGCCATACAAACCGACCGAACAAAATCAATTTCTTGTATAGAATGTTTTCATTTGTAAAGGGTATTCTATAMATTTTTTTTTGTTTTGTTTTACTTATTATTTTCTTTATTAATCTAACATTATAATTTTTTCAACAATACTAAATTATTTTCCTTATATATATATGTGTTTAATCCTTTAACAAAATAAATTGGCAAACTAGCCAAAGAATAAAAAGAAATTAAATATATTTACAACAAAATAAAATGTTTAGTTATTGATTTTTTCATATATCAGCACTTCTAAGAAATTCCATCACAAAAGAGTAACGAGATAATTTCTGCCTCTCTTGCGAACTCGCACATTACTCATACGTCACGTAGGCTTSCTAGATAACAGAACCAGCTTATTCACTTATTCCATAGCAGCTAATAATTGTCTAACTKCTTTAAATATCTAATCGTGTTAATCTATATTAATGAACATAATTGGGAACTCCTACTGCTTCATCAATTGTATGCCATAAAATCTATTAGTAGACTACATATCAGAATCACTTTTCAACATCAACAACAGATGTAATTGCTGTAATTACCCACATTTCGATGAATGAACTAAATTGACACAGTAGCATTCWGTAGTTAACAGTTAAGTGTCAATTTGTCAAAAAACTTTCGTAATATATGGACAGCACGACAGCACGAACGATTCGTGCGGCCGGCATATGAGCACATACATATGTGCAAAGCCACATAACTAATAAATGAGTGTCAGTAAATTGTAAATGACTGTGAGTAAATTTCCGATTCAGCACAATAGAAATGTGACAAACTTCTGCCATACCTGTCAAACATATGTAAGTATATATACAAGTATATATGTATATAGTACGTACTGCTGCTAGACCAACATAAATTGTTTGAGGCCACAGACAAGTGGTTGGGTTCACATGCTGTAACTCAGTTCTGCCTCTTCTTGTTAGAGATATGCTTCCTTTTACTTTTTTTAGCTTTTGAAACCTTAGTGGACTGTCTGGCAATCTCCTAAGCCTAACCAAATGCTGCTGTTTTCTTTCTATATTATATCCAAACATATTTGGCTCATAATTGTGCTGAAAAGTTTGCAGACAGCAGCTTCTAAAAAGCTTTGAAAGTTATTTAATTGCTTAGAAACTGAAGGCACGTACCTGTTGTCAATTAAATTGTGTATTTCTGTGTGGAATTAGACGCTTTGAAGTGTTCATGTTACTAATGCGGCACGTACATTGAAAAGTTTGTTAGCAGCAGTCTGTCTACATTTGCAATTGAGCTAAATATTTGAAAAAAAAATTAAAAATAAGAAAAAACGTTAACTTTCGTGGAATCAAAGCTATAAAACCCTGCTCAAGTGTATTTTTTATGGCATTAAAAAGTTTAAAACGTATTTCATTTTGGCTTCATTTGTATTGGTTTGTATGTAGATATATGCTATAGTTAACCGATCTGAATAGTTTCTTCGGAGTTTGTAGCGCTGCCTTCGAAAATTATCTGTACCAAATTTCGGGAGGATATCTTGTCAAAAAAAAGTTCTCCATACAAGGACTCGACTGTGATCGTGCAGTTTGTATGGCAGCTATAGGCTATAGTAGTCCGTCATCGCCGATTCTGCCAAATCAGCAGCATCTTGTAGAGAAAATAGTATGTGCGAAATTGCACAGCGATATCTCAAAAACTGACATGGCTTAATTGAAACAACTCGTCATTTATTGAGCAACGATTACTCTGAAATATTCACTCATCTACGAGAGAAAAAGAGTTGASAAAAACTATCTAAAACCTCTTATATAAATAATACATTTATAATRCAGTCTATTTTTATAACTTTACGCCCTACTTTTGTAACGAAACTAAAACCTGGTAACAAAAGCAAGAAGTTACTCTCACCGAACCCTAAATTAGTGCTCTGCAATCGTCTMTGAAGGTTATTGACGCAAGCTAAGCACTTCCGCAAAATCCGCAAACACACACCTKGATGCACAGGGGTACAGAAACGCATCCATTAAAATTTGGTTTTTAAATTTCTGTTCTGCAAGATAAAAAGTTATGACCTGCAATATGTGCGCCAATTGTAGCATGTGGCATGTCCCATGTGTGATTATGAATACACTTATCTTTGTGATGTCAATCGATGCGTTAAACGAGCAAAGACATTTATGCAAGTCAATGAATGCATGACTTTTCGTAAATGTTTATCGCTTTTCCCTGACTTCCTTTGCGTGTTTTTGTTGTTCAACAATTTTGCGTTATTTTATGGGAATATGACTTTACATATATTAGCAACAATTTCATGCAAGGCGAGCGGTGTGCTGCAGCGTTGTTTGAGCTGAGAAATTGCCAAGCAAATGAGGAAATTGAATTGAGTGTAAAGAGACAATGAAATGATGATGAAATAGAAAAGCATTAAGAATTTTGAATGTGTGGTGAATAGCGCTGTAAAAGCGGGTTGCGATGAAGCAATACTTGGAGTGATGTTGTTGGGAGTTGGTGGCAATAAATTGCTAAAATTGTAAGGTTAATTTAAACTTAGACTTTTTATAATTTATAATTCGAAATTCTAAAACTTTACAAAAAATGTACAAAMATGTTGAAGCTTTTCTCGTTTTTAACTTAAATTTAGGTTTAAGTATAAGTCTAGGTCTAAACCTTTAAGTTTAAACTTAAGTTTAAATTTAAGTGTTAATTCAAGTTCAAATTCAAGTTTAAGTATAAGGAAATATAAGTATACATATGAGTATGAGGAAATAAGTTTACTTTTGGATGTTATTTTGAGTTCAGGTGCAACCGAAACTGAAACCAGAACTTAAATTTAAAAATTAAACTTAAACTTAAATTTAAACTTAGACTTAGACTTAGGCTTAGACTTAAATTTAAATTTAAACTGAAACTTAAATTTAAAACTGGAACTTAACTTAAACTTAAACATAAACTAAAACTTGAAATGGAATTTAACTTAACTTAAACTTAAACTGAAACTTAAAATAAACATAAACTTAAACTCAAAATTAAAACCAAACTCAAACTGAAAGGTAAACTTAACTATTTTCTAAACTGCCTCTCCTTTCACCACTTTATACCATTTTCTTTGAAGGTCTTACCTTTCCTTTTATTCACGAGTTTTCTTATTATTTCCTTTTTTGTCTTGCTTTTCTGCTAAGTTCTCTTTTTTGCTGCTCTGGCGCACAAAGTCAATGGCTAAAATTGAAATATTTTGTTTCAGTAACTTGTTTATGGCATGCTCTTTGAAATGCAAATCAGCTGTTTGTTTTGCTAAAGGAAAAGTTAGCAAAGCAAATGTGAAACTTGTAARAACAGAATTATCAGAGACAGTAAAATTATACTTTTTATTTAAGTGTTGTTCTTTAACATATCTGTAAACGGAAATTATTTTGAATTTAGAGTAAATTTTGAGCAAACAGAGCTATATACTTCTTGTACAGCCCTAAATTTATCAAGTAATTTACAAACTTGGTGGGAGTATCAGTGCGTATGAGTAACATTTGTAAAGAGAGAATGCGTAATGCTTTCGATTTTAAATGGAAACTAGTCTTGAATGACCATAAAATGCGAATAAAATTAATAAAATTGAAATTCTATATATTTTTCAAAATTTCTGAGTGCCATTATTTCAAATCTAATTGCACTATAAATCATGCATGACCATGCATATAACTGTAGTAAACAAAGGTCATCGCTTGTTTCAAACTTGTCAACTCAAAAGCAAAACATCTTAATTTAATTACTATAATAACTGGTACTACARTCAGTAGCAGGTCACCACTACAACTGCATACAAGTATCAATGCTAGATTTGTACAAACATAAAATTGCAATTTACTGCAGGCCACAAATCTCAGCAAGTGCTATTTTYCTGGTACAATAAAGGCAGGTGTGCTAGAGCACACAATAGAAGCATAAATGGAAGGCACTTAACGAGTTTTAGGCATAACTCCACTCTGTTTGCCAGTGCCAGATGCACATATGTGAGTCGGCGCAGGTATCAATGCCAGCAATAACAACCACGCGCGGTACACTTATGTACACACATCTATGGAGATGTATGCTTATGAGTGTTCCTTACAGTATGTATGTGTGCATCTGTTATAGCATTTATGCACGTGTTGCCATATATAATGCCAAGGGCGCTATAAATTTCGCACACATTTATATTAACAAGCTCATTTCATTTAAATACATTCATATAATATTAGTAATGTGCTCGCTTGCGCAACTTTTTTCTGCAAACTCACTTTTCACTTCACATGCAATTTATTTGTCTGCTTTTGTGCTTTAAAGCACACGAAATTTATTGTGATGAGAATTTATTTACACTCAAACCTGTATATGTGAATATTAGTATATGTATGCATATGTCATAAATCAAGTACCTACCTACATACATACATAAATGTACTATGTTCTCAGTATAGCCCCGGGGCGTATGAGTAATATACGCTTACCCACCTAAAATGCATGAAAAGCTGTTACACACATATCATGCTTGTCACCTGGCACTTACAAGCACATACATACATATGCGTGTGTGTAGTAAAAATGTATTTAAGCGTGTTTGCTGGAACTCACTTGCAGGTGTGTGCATATTTGCTTATACTTGAATATGCGCTTACATTTGAATCACTCGAATTTAGAGCTTTCGCACTACATTTTTTGCGCATTGAATGCATTATTATGATGAAATATTATTGTATTGCTTAGATATAAACATTTGGAGCTTTGGAGATTTTATAAAATATTTTTCTTGATTTGGATCGATCAATTTGTATGACAGCTATATGCTGCAGTAGTCCGATTTAAATAATTTCTTTGGAGATTGTAGTGTTGCTTTGGAAAATAGTCCGTGCCATATTTGGTGAAGATGTTTTGCCAAATAAATAAGTTCTCCATTCAAGAACTTTATTTCGATTRATCAGTTTGTATAGTAGTTGTATGCTATAGTGGTCTGATCTGAAAAATTTGTTCTGAACATTTTCGTGCTAGCTTCAACAATCATCGATGTTCAATTTGGTGAAGATATCTTGCCAAACAAAAAAGTTTTAAAAATACTTCATTTTTATCGTTTAGTTAGTATGGAAGCTATAGGCTTTAGTGATCCGATCTAAATAATTTATTTGGAGATTGTAGTGTTTTCTTCCACAATAACAAATACCAAATTTCGATAAGATATTTTGTCTTATAAAAAAGTTTTCCATACATTAACATTATTTTTAGCGATCACTTTGTATGACACACTACAAATACTGTCTCTTATACACATCTTCACTTTGTATGACACACTACAAATATGTAGCTTCGCGAGGAGAAAAATATGTGTGTCGAATTTCAAATCGATATCTCCAACTGAGATAGTAATTTTCGTATACACAAACGGCAAACTGTGAGACATGGCTAAATCAACTCAGCTCGTCATGTTGTTGATTTATGTTATATACTTGTATGAATATCATAACATAAGCATAAAATATTACTCAATTGTGTGTTATAAATTAATAGCTACAATTCAATATCATTTGTCAGTAACACATAGATAAAGCTCTGATTGACTCACACCTTATACCCAAAAAAAAAAAAAAAAAAAAAAAAAAAAAAAAAAAAAAAAAAAAAAAAAAAAAAAAAAAAAAAAAAAAAAAAAAAAAAAAAAAAAAAAGACGAAAAAAGCGATCGATTTATGGATACTTATTATAGTCGAAGGCAAAATCGGGCAAATATAATACAGCAAAATAACTACACAGTATATACGAAATAAAAATAAAAAATTAAATACAAAAAATATATGTACATGAATGGCATTGTTAGCAATCATAATGATAAGAGAGCTAAATATCAGTAACAGACCGGCCTTCAATTGAGTGGATTGCTTGAATTAAGCACAGATTTGTTAAGTGTAGAAGACTGCATTTGAACTCAAGTATGTGTGTGTGTGTGTGTTTAAATGAATTGTTAAATAGTCGTTTGAATGACTTGAAGCGAAAACTGAACCGACAAAATCTGTAATCCACGCCTACAGCATAAAACAAGCCGATACTTCCATTCATTAATACCCGTTATATACGAGTTAATACCAACAAAGCACGATTACGCACAGCTCTTAGGAATTTGCCTAGAAAAGCCGTGTCAGGCGCAGACACAATTATATTTTGGCATACATATATACATTCGTAGCGTTCGCTCCGCTGCTTCTGCTGCCATTGTCCTTCACTCATCCCATGCTCCGCTAAACCTACGCAGTTTAAGCACGAGTCCGATGTAAATTTGTTAATTCATTGAATTGTTAACTCATCAGCGCTGTCAGTTGCATAATGTAAATGCGTACAACTCATTCAGCCATTATTTATTCATCAATTTGCTAATTTCGAAAGTAACCTCACTTTAGCGAAGTGTTGATTGTTTTAATATATAGTTTTCCTTTAACTGCTGTTGGAGCGTAGGTTTAGTATTTGGACATATTATATAAAAGCAGAATGTTCGCATTGGCATTCCGGCAGTTACAATTGGTTGTCTTGTTTTTTATTTTATTGTAAAAACATAACTAATTGAGTTTGTTGCTCGCAATAATGAGGATGAGAAAAAAGAGTTGAAAGCGTTGATAAAAATAYATGTCTATAAATGGAGCCTAGAAATATAATAAGGAATAGATTAAGAAATATATTCACTGCCGCAATGAAGGCTTGATTGTGTTAGACAGCTSTAATGCTCTAATAAGTTTTTTATCAATGACAACCAGAAGATTATTTATGTTTTGATTCTAATATCGGCTATAACCACATAAGCGGTGTCTACGCCAAACAAAGAAGAAGAATATAGGCATTCTATACTTTTAACAACAATAATTCTCCATTAGGTTAGCTTAGGTTAGGTTAGTCTGGTCTAAAATGCCTACGCTTGACTCGAATTTCAACAGACGCCCCCAAATACTTAAAGCGTAGCCCTTCCAATGCCAGATGCTTCATTATTTCCCTAGTTCCTTGCTCTTCCTGAATCTATCAGCCCTATTTTGCAGACATGTGTTGCCACCAGACCGTCACCATTGAGTATTCCAATCATCTTTATACATTATTTTATATCGAGTGCCTCTAGAAACTTTGTATATTTCCGAACTACAGTTTTCTGCATGAATTGCAAGTTTTCACCCAGCTAGATCGTTCCATCGCGTTTTGATTTTCTTTGTCGTGCTTTCGTCTAGTCTAGATCCTCATATAGACAAAGAACGAGTTTTGCAATGTTGAACACATTTTCGGATGACAACCGTACATCACTCTTGGCAATCCGTTCTCACGACAGTCGAGTTTAAGTAAATGGACCTGACCCGGATTTTTATTCAGCCAAGGACTGCTAACTCGTAATGCCTTCAAATTACTTCGGGAATGTTTTCTGCCGCAATAACTTTTCTACTACAATAACTCTTGCCAATCTCGTCCTTTAGATAGGTTGGAAAATTGAGACTTTGCACTSCGACCTATGGTCTATTGTGCCCTCCGTGTATCACAGCGGCCCAGCATMCTGAATACTTCCAGGAGCCTACTAGGCGCGACTGAAGTGATGTGCTTCCTGTCTACGTAGATGGAACCTAGGGTCTTGAGCTTGCTTCTGCAAACTGCTAGGCTATCCAGAATCAGGCGTTGTGAGACTATGTCCATATTGAACAAGTACTTCCTGAGCCTCCAATGAGCCAAACAGAACGCGAAAAAGACGGAATTTGTCGCGGAAGCAATTGATCATTCACTYAGTTTTGCCAATCCTCTTCACTGCTTTCTAAGACTCTCTTGGTCGTTATAGGAAATGAGATTATAGCCTAGATTTCTGTTCCTTCCAGAAAAGTAGTGTGTTAGTCACTTTCATATGATTCTGTCAGATTTCAAAACGGCGCCGAGTGCTCCGTCTCCTCTTAACACCATCAATTATTTATACRTATAGGCATTTATTCATATCTTTTTGATAGTAGCACGTAATTTCCACATAAAATCTTGACTTTATTAATGCAAGCACAAAATTAACTTGTGTAACATAATCTCAGGCATGTGTCATCAKCAAAATCAAAGCAGGAAGTGCTACCCGCTCACCATATCTTAGAACAATTATCATTATATCTATTTATTACAATTACGTCTATGAAATTTCTTGCTTTTACGGCTAGCCATAATACGTGGTAATGTCGTCGTAATACGTTTGTATGTCAAATATATAGTATATATGTATATATATATAAATATGTGTATGTTCACCCAAGCATTTTATGTATTTCCCACTGCTGAAATCTTCATGCTCAAATGCCAATCATTAYCCACATTGATTGGCCATACCAAAAGCTTTAAACGCTTGCTCGAATGCTTTAACTTGTACCAGTTCTGCTGAGCAATAAGAGCTGAACAAGAATTTATGGCAATTTTATAGGCAAATTTTGCGGTTTGCTTGGAATGAGCACGCGTTAAAAGGCTTTAAAACTGACTGTGTGTGGGTGGAGTTTGGTGAACACTGTGTGTTAATAATATTTATATAAAGCGWGGGACGAAAAGTTGAGAAAACAAAAAAGCTGCGGTTTTAAACGTTTTTTTCTTTTTGTATTTTTGTTTAGTTTCTAACATTTTCTTATATAAATATTTGATTTATTTAGACATAAACACGAAAAAATGCTTATGCTTTCAAATACAGTATTTGATTTACTGCCGTTTCTTGCTGAAAATGTAAATTGATTTAATATTCACTTTGCCCACAGCGRCACCCACATAGCTTGCCATAATCCTTACAAATTCGAAGTCTTACGATCGCTAATCCCAAAAGAAATAATAAACAATAAATATGTATGCTGTGACAGCAGTAMAAAATTCTTAGAATTCGCCGAATTCAATAAAACAACCCTTTTTTGCTTAAGGCAGTCAGCGCTGCCTTTCAATTTCAGCACCCAAATGCTGCGGCATGCTTCATGTACACATATAYAGAATATATTTACTTTCGTTTTCAATTGAAATGTTTTACAACCTATACAAATTTAAGCATGAAAACAAATGTACACACAGAAATATGTATGTCTAGACCAGCATTCAATTGTCTGGCCACTGTGATTGTTGGTAACGCCATCCATAGTTTATACAATCTTTCAATATGTAGCTGTATGAATGTGTGTGAATATTAAATGGTGCGGCATTGTTTACCTTTATTTACCTGCCAATCCCAATCTTTCGTTTGCCAGCCTGTGCAATAAATTCAATTTTGCTGGTTTGCGTATTTTGTGCCTATACGGTAAGGTAATAGCAACGAAACGTCGAAAATGTTGCTCATACGCACTGTCATCAAGTGAGAATACTTATTTAAATATCGAAAATATGAGTTTAAATTTCGTAGTTCCTTTATTTTTTRAGCATAATGCCACTATTTATAAATCGGTGGAATATTTAGCGACCCGTTAGAATCGCTTTAAGAACTCTTATAAACCAATGTTTATATGTATATCATGTCGTACTCTTAAACCCATAATTTAACACAACAATTAATCGCTAGTTTATTAATATATCTATAATATAAATAAAATTTTGTGTGTATGGCAAGGTAACATTCAGGTCGAGATTTCGAAAATGCTACTYATACGCACTGTCATCAACAGAAAAACTTGTTTAATTTACAAAAATAACGGCTTAAACCTCTTAGTAATTTAATTTTCGAAAGTGAAATATATAAATCGATGGAACATATAAAGCTTCTTTAGCTTCAATTCAAGCTTTATTATGCCCTCTAATACTCTTAAAGCCAACTCAATCTAGTTCTATTTTTATCATTATTCCATGTTATACATAAAATTTTTTTATGCTTTTTTGAGCTCTTAATATTTTCTTTTGCTGATCCTCCACAATTTTCTTTCGCTCCCTTTCTAATTTATTTATTTAAATTAAATTTCCTTTATTGCATCATCAAAAGTTATATGCTTCTTGCAGCTGCAGCGSTGCAGTTAACAGCTACTCTATTTTTCCACATTAATTGCACATTAAATCAAATGTGGCCATATAACCAAAGCTATCATGTCAGCCAGCTTTTGTCATATCCATACTTATAGCCAAATGAAGTGACCTATAAAGCTGTGGCCTGGTGTAACGTTTTGAGATATTCATGCCACATTTTTTTCCAGCTTTCAAAATTATTAWAAGATTTCGAAATTTCAAAAATAAGCAGTTGATGAGGAAGGGGTCCCAAAAATATTGCCATCAAAAATATTAATCTAGAATAATAATGTACAATGTCTGGTGCTTCAGTGTAGCAGGATAATTTATTTTTCAGAAAATGGCCTAAAAACAATTTTTGTTACTATTTCAAATTGAATTTTAAATTATTTTAAGGGCTATGAATAGTTTCAGGCATAGACGGCACTATAAAGAAGACTCTCTCAGGTAAATCGGTACAGCAGAACCTGAGAAATCGAGGGTATGTTCGAAAGAAAAAGACAGTTTCTAGAAAAAACCCGTCTGTTGTATGATTGGTTTAGGCCGCACCAGTTTGGATATGAGATAAAAAAAATACCAACATCTTCAAAAATATTTTGAATTTTGAAAAATCCGCATGCAGACACATTCTTGGATAGCTAAACTTTGAAAAACATTTTTTTTTTTCGAGACTGGAATCCCCTTAAGGATACGAAATTGATTGCACTTGCATTCAAGTAGTGCTGGAGGTCTTAGCTAAAAAAGTAATGCTCTGCTACGATGCTGCTTGAGTAYTTTTTTCAATTCTATTTCACAATAGCGTTCTTGTTCTACGCAACTGTTGTTGTACATAGCATCCTGATTACTATATGTATACTAAAATCAAGTTCAATATGTCGCATATGTCGCTTTTATTGTACAATATATTTCAGCATTTTCAAACGCTTTCGACTTTTGTTTGCATTTGCTTTTCCGCTCCCTCTTTACCACTTGTGCACAAGCTGTTTTATTTCTTCGATGTGAGTGTTCTTCGCATGTCATATATTTTTACTCGATTTTTTTTTCACTTGTTCACTAAAACATGGCAATAAAATGCATCAATCACGCTAGAAAAACACGATGTGTCCGAGCGGACCAGTCGTAAACTTTTACAACTACAAGCAAATAGAACCGGGCACTGCGTGACAAAAGTTTGAAGAATGTATGCATTAAAAAACAAGTCGAATGCAAAAAATTTTATTGTGTTTATTTATGCGTATGTATGCGTGCATACTGTTTTAGGAAGTGTGGTGCTGAGTGCATTTGATTTACTGCATAATTCTACACACTTTTCAATTCGTTTGATTTGAATACGCACTTCGTTGCACGGCGTAAGATTGAGGGTGGGGAGAGCGAGTGTTATTTTTGTAATAAATTAGAAAGGTAAACAGAATATATAGTATACTAATAAAAGTAAACAAAGTGTTTTTCTTGWAGCAAGAAGAAGGTAAAATTTTGATGAATTGGCTGGCACAAGCACATACTTCGTTGCAAGTAAAAATATTATTTGTATGTATGTACCCGCCTTTATGCTCAATCAACTTAATTTACTGACTATAGCGGTATAATAATAGTGCTGCATGAAATAAAAGCAACCACATAAGAAATTATATTTTTTTTTTCTTGTAAATTGTACAAACAATGTTTTGGTGCGATTTTGCCGCCCAAAAGCAACGAGGCTCTTATGTGTTATAGGTAAACATGTACTCGTGTTGAAACTTTGTCTTGTTTACTACTTTCGCCTTCACTCTTACGCATCACCATAAACTACTTTGTATACTTTGTATGCTGGCTCACTAAAAGTTCACTTCATTATTTACCCACTACAAGCAGCTGGTAGTTTGGGAAGTTGTATCATTTTTTTGGATGTTGCCATAAATTGAAAGAAGTTTAACTGAGAGTTTGCTTTTGTTTTTCGGTGACCAGAACAATGACACTTTTCGGATGATCGATTAGATGAGGTTGATATAGAGGTATAGTGGTTGTTATGACTGTTGTGTCGGTGAAACATTCTATTAGAACTAGAGAGAGCAGCGAATTTAAATTTTAAGCTTTAAGTGACATTTTATCTTCTACTAAAATTTGATTTTTCGATACGAATTATAGGAAGGAGAAGAAGTAGTTATCCTTTCACCCTTTTGATTTCAAGATTTTCGAATGTTTCGTGGCTTGTAGCTCTCTTACTCTTGCTCCCTTACTAAACAAGTTCTCAAYATTGCCTCGAACAGCAACGTTGTTAAGGCATAAGGCCTTTTCAACTTCATTACCTTCAAAAATCATGTGCTGATAGTTCGTTCCAGCACTCTTTGAACTTTCTGAGTAACCCAAAGGTGGTAAAGGTTTTCACTTCAGATCATAAGTAGCTTTATAATTGAAAAATCATAATTTTTAGACAATTTTAATACCTTTTAAAAAGATATTTGATAGATATATATGATATTTGATACCTCAAGGTTTTAAAAAATACGTTAGAACTTCTATTCTCACATACTTGCATATATTCGACATTGGACTATGCATCTATGTTCACACGGCATATAGTGTAAGTTGAATGTAAGTGCAAGTTCAATGAATTTAGTTTCATTTCTGGCACCCGCTGCCCCACATTTGCATTTATTTATTACATTAACATGGATATTTCTATTTTATTGCCCACATTACTCGTCAGCTCGTTGCTGGACAACGTCATTTTTCATCTGGCACAGTCACCAGTGATGGATGACAATAATGGTTTTTTTTTTTGGCAAAATATACAGCGCATCACATACAGTCTCAGCTCGATTTACAGAGCCGACCGTCGAGCTGTAAAAATTTATTTAATTTTTATTTTATTTTGTTGGCATGCGGTCAACTCTGTTAGTCAACAATACTTATTATGACCATGATTTGCATAGCCACAACTAGACATCTTGATATTTGGCATTTTCATGACTTTCTTTTTTATTATTGTTGGCATTTTCACTTGTAAATCACTGAAATGGGCTCAGTCTTGCAAGCACTTGTTTTTGCTATGAAATTTTGTCATCATAAGAAACTAAGTGCGAAGCAAAATAAAATGTATAGAAAGTAGGAAGTACAACAAAAAGAACATTAATAATAAAGAAAACGTCAAATGCAGAAAATGTTTCGAGTATGGCAAAAAGCGCTAAAGACCGCACATAAACATAATTGATAAGCATATTAAACATTATAGCAACAACAATAGCATAAATTACAAMATGAGTAATATACAAGCCAACAAATGTCTTCTATACGCTCCATTTGATTGAAATATGTATTCTGGTCACAATTATTTATTGACTTTTTATCATTCATGCACTACTCTGTAGTCTTTCTTGCTTGTTGCTGTTGTTGTCATGTTTATTATTTCCATATTTTTGGCTTTGTTTATGACCGTCTATTATGTGCCGCTTCGCATTGCTTTTGCCTGCCAATCAACGCTCCTTTATCTCGCCCGTTCATCAATTAGCGCCAGCAATCTAGCATTTTGCTATGCAGCCGTCACATGACCTTGACGCTCCCTTGTTGTGAACGCTCTAAAGCTGTTACTTCAATCACTTTTTGTGAGTTATTGTTTGCCTTTTTGTCTCGCTACTATGCTGCTCCTCCTTCCGGACTATTGACCATTGGTCCTTGTGGCACCCTGTTTATTAATTCATTGTCAGCAGCTCATCCCTCATGTTTTGTTGCTTCTTCTGCTTGTTACTTGCCTTTACTAACTACTTCTACATTCCCTAAACGTTCGCATGTCCACTTTGCACTTTCCGCCCCACTTTAACTGTCATGGCTTGTCGGTGACACTGATGCAAAGTGACAGCAAAAGCTTCAATATCACAGCCCGTTATTCTATACCCTATACACAATGCAGTCTTCAAGCTAACCGTGTACTTGTGTGTTCGTTTATTTATGTACTCTCTGATCTATTGTCATGTYGTGCAATGCTTTGAGCTTTCTGGAAAAATATGATACCAATCCTTTTTCCACACAGCATTTTTTCACGCTTGGCAGCGGCAAAGATGCATAGCTATTTGCTTATTACATGTATTTGTTGCTTTTCTAGTCCATTTTATGGCGATATTTTGTTGTCCTCGCTATGCAAATCCTTTTGGGTAAATCTGAAGGGATTCATACGCTGTTGGATTGTTGTGATTTATGGCGCTTATGTTGAGACTCTCAAGTAATTTGATACGCTCAAATATGTGTTCATTTTCTCGCGTTACTTGAAGGTTGGGTTTAAAATTACTTAAAAGTCATCACTGGCGCATGAAAATCAAAGTTCATGATAACAGCATAAATTAGAAGGGTGTGGAGCCTTTAAAGTTTGCACAAAGAAGCGTGAGACAAATTCACAATAGTATATGACGAGTCAAAAGTGAAATCTGATGTCGCTTTTTCATCGTTTATTAACCGTCCACGAATCCACTGGTCTTCACCAGGGACCAAGTAACAGTCGAAAGAGTTGACTTCATCTGGCGAATCTGCTTAGAAGATGGGAGGACTGTCCGATTGGCTGAAATGATGATGACTAGCGTTTTCTATGATTCACAGAGTGTACTCTACGTCGATTACGTGGAGTAGGACAAACAGTCACAGCAAATACTACGTTAATCTATTGGACTGATTCGACGTKATTTCGTATTCTCGAAAATTGATCTCGTGTGACTTCTTTTTGTTTTCAAACTTCACTCGGTATTTTTCGTAGAATCATCATATTTATTATCTTTCATTTCACATTGTTGCGATCGAGTGTATATACATTTTATGACCCCTATAGTTAGACATCCTCAAAAGCAGTTTATAATTTATAGTTCGACCATTCACTGAAGTTAAATCATTTCTCCCTTGGATGACCACTGGCTCATTTGCACTTGGTCATTATCATCAACTCATATGACTCATCTCATTGAACTATGCGGTTATGAACTATAATCGTTCTTTTAATTGCAACATTCCACAAAACGAGTTCCTTCCAAGTATGCTTAAAGCGTAACTAAACTGACATAATCAAATATCTGGAATTCGTTGTCTTTGYTGCTTTGTTCAGCACAAATATTTTTAGTTGCATGTGAACGCTTTTCCAGTTACATATTTGCCTTCATGGCAATGAGTATGAAATTGTTACTTATGTGATTTTGTTGTGTCGATGGTAGAGGAGGTCTGTTATATCTCTATATATATATACATATTTATGTGTATATATGACAGCATATGCATGTTTATTTAAGCTTGAATGCAGTTTACTACTTCGTTTGATGTTGCAAATATTATGGCATTTTATTTATTTATATATATGTATGCATATACTTATGTATACACAATAAAATAGATATATAATTTCGAAATTATTACATATTCGGYTTTAGTATGTGGCAGCATAAGCTGAAATGTGTCGCTTTTAGAACATAAAATAATGGAAATTTTTTAGATCACTCAGAAACTTTGGATTTGAAGTCAATTTCCCTGTATTAACTTTGTCACAAGGTAAATGATTTGCCTCCAATATTAATTTCTTGATTACGGTCATATAGCCCGACTCTTCGCCGATAAAATGGCTTAAGTCGTCTGAGATCGCGAATTTGGAATTTCGACATTGGAGTTTTCCAAGACTCCTAGGCATCACCATAGACCAACGTTCTCAATCATTCATYTATTGACTTCCCCGACGACTGTGTTAAATAAAAGCTTGATACATTCGAAATACCATTTTGTTAATAAGTCAATTARGAATTTATTACTACAGTGAAATTTGTTCTGCTTAACCTTGGAGCTAGGTGGGATATCTTTTTTCCAAACTAGTTTTCACGGTTTTTAGGATGTCAGAATACAGACTTCCGCTACTGCAAACAGTCTACTGATCTTTTGCAGCTTACCCAGCATATTTGATTTTAAAGGTCCGGCAGCAGTCGGAATTCAGTTTTCTTATTGCTCTTTGGAATTATGCAATATGTACGGTAAAAATAAACCCATTATTTTTGCATTAAATAGAACATTTTTTAGCACTGGTACAGTCCATTTTCAGAAGCTTCCTTTGAGGGAAATTTCAGCAATCTCAGAACTGTTTCAGAAGTTTTCTTRTTACCAAATTTTTACCTTCTGATGCTAAACAGCCCAACATCACACATCAAACTTATACAATGAGAGATACAGATTACAAAAGCCGTCTTTCGGAAAAATCACCCTTTTCAGTAGACCTTATATTTACACATAAATTATATTCATAAATTTTCTATTAATTTTGAAATTTTATACAAAAAAAATTTAATTTAAACTTTCAATACCGCAAATTTTCATAAACATTGAAAAGCTGTTAACACATACTTGAAAGTATTAATTTCCAAATTATCGTAATTGAACTGGAGCAAGTCATGTGTCAATATTATTTTGAAGTGGCTGAAAACACACTTTGAATTTTTGAAATCAGTCTCACTGTCACTCATATCTCCCTTTTCCATAGAACTGTGCATCTGTGCAGATTTTTATGACCGCATTGCTCGCTATTAGCTGCAGAATATCTTGTCTATATATATATACATTTAAATTTCCAAACATGTGCTGCAGTAAGTGCTATTAGYTGAGTTTATTGGCACTCTTAATTCCCTTAAGTGGTAATGCATTTGCTTAATTTACCGTGTAATCTGATACACATGATTACACACTCGAAGCATTAAAATTTACAGTTACGARGTAGCATTGATGYAGTTCCCCCGTTTTTGTTAATTGCWTATAAACTGAATTACTTGTGAATCCAAAATTGCCCGTTCCCTAGATATGCTGTACTGAGTACATATTATTTACATATGTATACARTATATCCTTTCACCTCATTTGGTTCGTGTAAAGCTTTGTAGTTGTAAATATTTAAAATTCATCTATTTTGCAATTTGATTGACAATGCTAGATTGGAATTGAATTGAGCGCGCATTTTTTCAAGCGAAAACCTACTTCCTACTCCACGAGTATATATGGATGGTGAGGAGTCCCTAAAGAAGAGCCTCAGTGAGCTTTTCCACGGATGATTCGAAGCTAAGAGGGAAGGTTGAATTCAAGCTTCGCTTTGGGCTACCGGACCCTTGATGTATTTTTCAGGCAGAAATGACTGCTAATAAGGTGGCGGTAGACGTRCTGCTACGAATTGCAGCCTCTTTCATGKTGGTGAGGTGAGTTGAAAAGTCGACGAACTAGCCAGTTGGGGTAAAAATGCCACGATCTCATTGGAATGGGACCGCGTTGAATCTCTATTGCGTTGCGTGCGTGACTAGACTAAAGGACCCCGCTGGCACCTATTATGCTCTGATCGGCGACATGCTCTTGTACATTGTCTAATAGGTATTGCAGTAAGGCTAGAAACTAAAAGAAGTTGTCAAAGTTCTGTGGAGAAGAGTTGGGTGGAAACATTCAGGAACTTTCTTCTCCATTGTCCAGCCTTYGCAAAACTGAGTTTGAGACAGCCTCTCAGTCTTACAGCGTTATAAGTTGTCCATGTGAGATCTCTTCTTCTAGTTTGAGCCTCGCCATCATATATCCAGAACAAAAAATGAAATAAAATTCTCTTAATGATCTTGAGAACACTTCATAAGCGTTCATGATTAGCTTGCCTTAAATACAGGTTTATAACACAATGCACGCCTTCTGTTAAACTACTCGTTGTTTTTTTTATGTAATATATTGTAAATACCTCSTTAATATAATATAGTCTAGTGTAATAATTATTTTAAATTTCTTGAATATATCATGCGTCTTCTCTAAGTAGTTTTAGTGCGTTAACGCTTAGCTTAATTTTAGTTGACTTTAACGTTCTGAAAATATTAGTCACTTAATGTAAATATCCTGTTACGAGTTGGCAGTGTTGCCAAAGGCAATTAAAGCACTTGAACGTAATTGACTGCATTCCCCACACTTACRGCGCCAACTTTTGGCTTCCAATGCGCGAACTTAAGATAACTTCTGACATTTCGAGCAGCGAAAGTTCAGCTGCAAGTAAATGCCGAATTCGCGTGCGTTTATCATGCCAACGGATATATAGACATATACATATGTGTATTGTTATACATATTTACCCATATGCTATGTATATTTCAACCCACGCACACCTACATACATATGCATTTTGAGTGTTATATAACTGTTCTTGGCGCAAACAATGCGCAGTAAAAATTTAATCAACATTTTCACATGCTTCAAAATATGTGAAAATTAAGTGGCAACACGCACACTTAAGTGCGTGTGTGCGTAATATATTTGGACGCAGTTAAGCAGACAAGCTTATTAGGTGCTGACACTATAGTGCCAATTTGAATTTTTTTTTTCACAGAAAACAAGTTAGGGAATATGCATATGTATGTGCACGTACACATTATTACTTTGCTTGGCAACCTGACCTCGCCTGCTGTGTTTAGGTGTTAATTTGATAATAAWATTATTTATTCGTTTTCAAATTTTTTTTTTCATATTTTGGAGTCTGCTTTTTTGTAAAGCTATCCTGTCTAGCAGTCTTTACCTAGGTACATATGTATATATAAGAGCTACTACTCGTATATATGTATGTATATGGATAAAATGTTTCCGTGTCTCGTCACTTAAATTCATCAAGGTCATTGTCATATTGGCGAACGCATTCTTGTTTTGCATGAAGGCAGCTGGAGATATGTCGACGGGCGCTACAACTCAATGACACATCAGCTGAACTGAGCGAATTTTAGCCTATATTTTTCCTTCTCCCAAATATATTAATATTGAGCAACGCCTTATTTGTTAAAATTATGTGTTACTTACGAAAATTATATGTTTTCTGTAACTGGTTTCTAACACTAACATATATCAGCCTCAAAGTAGACTTCAAAATAAATATTMTTTTATTTAGGATTTTCTTAGAAAATTGGTGTGCGTCTGAAGATACAAACATACTATACTTCTTATGCAATTTAACATTCTATTTTCCAAATTATTCCCAGCTCACTTGATTTGTATGACTGCGTATCCACTCTAGGCATTTACATAAGTGTGTTTGTGTTTAAATATTTAAGCAAACGTAGGCAGGTGTATTTCTGAGTATATGTTAGTGCGTGTTTCGTAATTTGAATAAGTGTCCCAATGCGTTTTGACGTTTGCTTTTGTGTGTTATTATTTTTTAGCAGCTTTTGTCTGGGCCATAAATGAATTTTTCGTGTTTTTTACGACTGCCCAATTCGCTTGAATTTGTCTGTGGTGGTTTGTTTTGTTGATTTTTTTTTTGTATTCCCTAGTGTATATTTTTAGTACAAATTACATTGTCTAAATACATGGCAATTAGTGTGGAAGTCAATGTAATAAAAACAATTTTTGAAGCACAAAAAAATTAAAGGCGACAAAAACTTTTCTGACTTAAATACACCAAAGAAAAAAATAACGTAATATAATAACACATAACATAACTTAACACAGCATAAACAAAAATATAACTTAACATGGCCAAAAAGAAACATGACATAAACTTAACGTTTACGTAACATAACTTTGCACAACTTAACATAACGTAATATAACTTAACATAATAAAATTTAATCTAGCATCACTATACATAACATAATGTAGCACAACAAAGCATTACATAACACATGACGTAGAATAACTTAAACTAGAAAATCATAACTTAACATAAAAAAAATTTAACATCAGTTTCATAGCATAATATAGCACAACAATGACAAACACAAGCATAACAGAATACTGAATAACATATATTAATGTTACATAGCATAACATAACATAACATAACAGAAAAAGAGCATACATTATATTAAAAGCTTTACCTCACAAAAAATTAATATATACATACTACACCAGCGTCAAAGCACCAACAAGCCAAAGTTTAAATTGAAAAAAAAAAAATTAAAAAGTGAGCCCCACACTAATCAAAATACTAAAATTACAAAAAAACTTAATTAAGAAACTTAAATTRGTTACTTAATTTATTGATTGAATTTGGAATATTGATTCCATTTTAAATTTACCCACCCACAATTACCCCAGTATCTTTCACCGCCTTGAAGTATGCTTCAACCCTCTGCTGCGTTGGCGTCTAACACATAACTTTTGCGTYGTTGCCTCTAGTCTTTCCTGCCACGTTGTTTTTTACGGCTTGCTGCGTCGCTATTGACCTCATTTCACTGACATTTGAAGCCAGTTTTAATTAGTAATTCACTAGGCCTTAAATTTAGTTGACGTTATTTGTAAGCGATCTGCCAAATGTCCGAAATTTGAACATGAAAGCGCAATCAAGCGGGGAAAATTGACTTAACTAACGTAATTTAATAGCTTCATTAGTGTTAGTCAGTTGTAGGCGGACGGGCGAGCATTGCGAGAAATGAAAGCGTAAATTTAATTTAGCCGGGGGTGATTTTTTGGTTTTTGTAAGACATATGAAATTTTATTAAAYTAATTATGTAGGATTTATTTCCATTACCACTTCTAGTATCTTTAAGTCATACTTTTTACATAGTACATACTCTTTACTAGAAGTAAATTGATTCCGCCTTCCTATTTGTATTAGACTTCAGAAAATATATGGCGAATATTTGGCGGCAGTAAAGTATCTGAAGGATTTTTGAGAATTTTTTCTGCGATATTCAAATCAAAATTGGGCCCAATTTTCGCGTTTTTTGGAACTTCTCAATATATGAAAATGTAAGGCACAGATATCTGAGAGTGGTCAGAGGCATATAGATTCCTTCTTTCAGTAGTCTAATTGTTGCGTGGTGCGCGATCTGGAATATCACTATGGTCTAGAACCCGTTGCAGGTTTATCGTGAAATAGGAAGTTAGATCCACTAAGAGGTGAAGGCATACTTTCAATAACTTATATAAAACCCTAAGAGGCTTTAGTCAACTGAAAGCCTCCTGGCAATCTGTATATGTAAGTATATCCATGGCTAACCTCAAGAATATTTTGGGCGTATGAACAACAACACAGTTCGAAACTGCTATGCTAYGCTATGAAGCGTAAAATAGTTGTATTTACTTATAACTCCGGGCAATTATTTGGCATCAAATCTTCTGCAAAATTTCTCACAGTGTACTGGTTCTAATTTTCAACCTAACATTATTACATTCATTCAACAGCTGGACAATGTCAAACGATATTACAATAATATCGCTGACCTCTCCCTGCTGCAGTGATTGCCCTGCAATTAACGAGTCACGCTTGTCACGCTTAYAACTCGAGAATTAACTTCTTTCATACATTTACATATTTACATAAACTTCCGGCGCTTTCGGCGCAATTTAATACTATACTAACAACTAAAAAGGAAAATGCTAATGAAAGTAAATAAATATACATACGCTTACATACTGTCTATGCATTATTCTGTGTGCGGGTGTAATATAAGCACATGAATTTCACATATTTCGCACTGTCATTGCATAAATCATAATAAAGCAGCGGGAAATAAACCTAAATAAATTGGTTGTAAGTGATATASATACATGTGCTTATATGAGTGTGTCTAAATAGTTGTTTGTAGGCTGTAAGGAGACAAGAATGTCACTAATTACACGCACGAATGAGGGTTGAGAGAGCTTTGCCAGCAGGCAATATACATGGCTTTTGTAGATGCTTAGTTGATACTAAAARCATTGCGGAGAATACGTGCTAAAATAATTTTAGGCTATATGCGCACTTACACTTCACCCGTTCGACTSAAGCACAAGTTTTTAATTTTATACTTCATTTTATTAGAATTTTAAAATAGCAAAAATTTATTTAAATAAAAAAAGTCTGTTTTAGGGGAGTACCTACTATTATTATTCAGAAATACCACCTTGAAAAATATGGCTTGACTTATGTTAGGTAAAGAGACCGATCGTAACAGGGATCTCACTCGGACAGCTTAGAACGCCGGTGCGTTCTGTTACCTATACTTCCTCTATAGCAAATCATAAAACCCTTATAAATCGTTGAGACGCTTAATGTTGGTTCCTGCTAAGTCTACTGGTATCAATGTTACCGGGCAAGAGTCGATTTGGCTCACTCGTCGGCTTTGAAGTTACCAGCAATCCCGCTCTCAAAACAGTCTGATGATGGCTAGCTTTTTGCGTACAGTTAGAGAGCTCTGCGCTAGCATTCCCGCTCTGCTACTAGTTTACTATGCTATACTACTAGTTTACTATAGAAAAAGAAGAAGAAGGTGAAAGAGAAGAGAAATAGAAACATTATACATAAGTCAAATTTTRTTTGGCAGTCTTACAATTTCCGGGCTTTTAATTTACACTAAAGCTTAGATATTTTGAATATTATATAATCCTTTGAACTCTCTCCTCAATTATTTAAAGTCTAAACTTTTTCTAAGCAGATCAATTTTACTTAGTTCTGGTTAGTTCTGGTTGCAAACTAATGCTTTCCTAACTAGTTCGATTATAGCCAGGCACCTCCAGTTGTATCACTGGGATATACTAGGATTGACGTCTTACTGCATTAAGTTCTACCTTCCCGTACTTTGTATTTGTTTTGCGCTTGTCAACCGTGCTTACAATACTAGTACACACTTTCACCGCTTTGCGTAGAAGTGTTTGTTTATTATGACAGTTGGAATATATAATATATGGTATACAAAACGAAATTGTTTGTTCGTTGGTGGCATCTTCGGTGTTACCTTTCTTACTTTTAAAGCAAATAAACAGAWATGACATGCGATTTACTCGCAACCAGCCACCAACATAATTTTCTTTTATTTGTCCCATTGCTAGCAAATTTATTTGTTCTCACCTACTTTAAGCTGGTTGGTAGATAATTCCGTTTTATTTGCGCCTTCTTGTTGCTTTTAAGTTTTCTAAGTTTACTTAGGAACATTAGGTTGTTTGCATATATATCAGGATTTGTARAGTTGATAAGAAAGACAGTTGTAAAGTATAAGATTCGAATACTTACTTGTATTCATTTTACGAATTAGTTTGGTTAGTTGTAGGTAAGTTTTATTTCGAAGTTGCTTGTGCTGATTTTTTCAGTACAGCGTCTTACACTCTAAATTATGCGGCAGACTGAGACATCTGCTCTCACATGCTAAATATCATATTACTATCTGAACAAATTTGACTCAGACTGATCCATTTAAACTCCGCCATCCATACGAATTGTATTGAAATACTTAATAATGGTGTTTTTGACAGTCCAGKTCAAAYTTGATCAACAGATCGAAGAAAATATGGCTCAAGCAGCTCACGCCTTCCGGCTAASTATCCTCTGGGTAGCCTAAAAACCAAATTGTATTTAAGCAGTAGAAAATACAATGCAAAACAAAAAACTTGTTCAACACAGAATATTTTTTAATATAATAAAGAACTTGCAAACTAAACTTTCTATGGTATCTTTCCAGAAATTAATTCCTGATAGCTTAATTAATAAATTATGAAATTTTTTCGACCCAATCTATCATTATGTGTTAATTGCCAAACATAATAAAATATTATATTATTAGTWCTGTCGAATTACAATCGTCTATGGCGATTTCAACAATTCTTACCGCAGCCGATTGTGTGTCATTCGCCTCCAGCCCCTTAGGTAATAAAAGCTGCGCTGTTGTAAGAATTACAAATACAAATAACTATAGTGTGGTGTGTACACTACGTAAAAAAGCCTAACACAGTGGGGTGACCTGGAAGAATGGGCAGACAAATGCATAGAAAAGAGTGCAGACAGCTATAAATAAGTAAATATATGCACATGTAACGAATGAGTGAAATAAATTGCATGAAAGAAGGTCACTGCCAGGTTGCATAGGGTTCAGACGCCTCATCAGCGATACACGCAGCATGGGCACATATGTATGTATGTGTATATGCGTGTGCAGGGAGGCAACCGCAAATGTAAGGCAATTTTTAACTTGCCAGCTGATGAATGTTGAAAGCAATTGTTGGTAGTGTGCTGATAATTGTGGGTGTAGTGCTGGGAGGCTAAATTAGTGTAACTTCCGAGAGAAGGCACTAAGGCGCTTAGACGCCCACATTCATTATGCTTACTATATATTATTAATGCGAGGACGCAATTGCAATGAGGTTAATAATGCTGGAAGAAATGCTAAAGAAAGTTCATATTTTTGCATTGCTTTGGCGAAATTGTTTTTTGAGTACAAGGACAGAAATTCCTTGCCCTCGCAGTCTTTAGATCCGACTTAGCTCACGATAAACCTGTAATGATTTCYAGAACATAKTGATATTCTTGAMAAACTGTKAWGSAAATGAACTAGMCAGARCAGGCATCTTTGTACAATAAGACTCCGTCGATGCGTATCGATTTGTAATCAACAAAGATATGATAGATATAGCTGAGTTTAGGTAGAGATAATCCCTAASTTGTTCAACCAGTAAGCAATGAATGGGACTATATGCCATGGGTCGGGTATTAAAATTCAAAGGGAAAGACGTAAGAGCTCTCGTAGGTGTATTAACTAGTTACTGTCTAATTGGCAATCATGGCAGCAGACTGAGAACACAATAACTATTATAGAGTTGTCAGAAGAAGAGGAGACTATAAAGCATCTAAGCGAATGTAAAGATCTGTATAGTGTCTCTGTGCTTTAGTTTATTCATCACAGTCATTATTTACATCCTCAAAGGGTATTTAACTTYTCATTGTTACTCTTACATTTATTGTTGTACTTTGCATAGACAATGACGCTCCAACTATTTAAAAGGCAAACAGCAACAACCAATATTATTACAAATGCACACCAACACATTTSCAGGCCGCGGCTTGTGGGTGGCAAACTATTAGCGATGTCGTGTGTGTGTAGCATACTTTTGAGCGGTTCACAACACTGCACGGCATGACAACATTTTTCAGTATGGCATTGTTAAAAGGCAAATAAACACTTGTTAAACAAAAYAACTATCAGGAATTGAGCAGTTGAACGGCGCTTTTCAACGACTTAAGTGCGGTAATTTCCAACGCTAAGAGTTGCACTTCAACGTCAAGTGAAAATAATTAATGCTGCAAGTGAAGTATTCGGTAGCAATAGTAAAGCAAAGATAAATAAGCGTGCCAGTCAAAGCAAATAAACAAGAATTTCGATTGTTTGTAAATTTTCGATTTTT
>NW_017535219.1:632402-663849 GCF_001853355.1 Bactrocera latifrons
AAAAACTCTTGCATTTGAACAGATATCTTCAAGAAATAAGGTGATGATGCGATGCCCGAAGAAATGGTTGTGATCGCATCACTATAGCTTATAGCTACCATATAAACTGATCGGTCAAACTCGAGTCCTTGTATGGAAAACTTATCCAAAGTTTGGTCACCATATACGAAGATATTGTTTAGATCGGGAAACTATAGCATAAAGCTGCCACATAAACTGASTGACGAAAATCAAGTTAGTGCATGACAATTATGACAAAAAGTACCTGGGAATTGTAAATAAAACGAAAAATATTTAATTGTTCTTAAATATTTATTTTGTCGTCTTCAAAGTATTCCCTACTAGATGTAATATACKTATGGCAACGATTTTTCCAGTCCTCGAAACACTTTTCATRARCACTTTTCCWTCAGCTATTTCAACGAATTTTGTTTTATCTTTTCGATCGACTGAAAACGAGTTCCACTGAGCGGCAATTCAGTTTAAAAAWCAAGAAAAAATCTCACGGAGCCAAGGCTGGTGAATACGGTGATTRATCGATGGTATTCATTGCGTTTCTGACTTTAAATTCGGTCACAATCGCACTCTTTTAGAAAAAAAAAAATAATAATTACTTTGTCTGGTTATCAAGTCGAACAAAAACGCGTTTCGTACCCAAAATATGCACCAAAATCATTAGAACGGACTCGCAAGAGATCTTTTAAGAGCGCTCTTACCATCCCTCCAACACTTGCCTGATTTCAAGCACCATAACTGTCACTTTTATAACATTTTCATCAGTTGATGTGGTCGAAGATCGTTCAGCACGAGGCATATCTTTAGCGAACTCTCAGCCGTGTTTGAAGGCTACGTACTACTCGTAGGCTTGTGAWTTTGAATCACTATAAGCCTTTTCCAATATTCGCTGCTTTCAGGCATGCATATACTCAAAACCACCACACAATCTCACCTCACTTGTTCCTGCTCACTATTCTGCAACTTTATTGCCTTTAGCCTCAGGCAAGTTTGTTTCATACTTAATATATCAACAACTACTACAGTCAAGCAACTATTGAAACGTCACAAATTCCATCAAATATTTCAAAATTACTTTTGTAATATAATTTGTATCAACAACGAGCCCCTCACTGAAAGCTACAGCTCAAGGGGAAGCCAGTTTGCACTAAGGAAGATACAAAAAGACGCAATGACATTACGCTTTTACACAAAAATTCAATTACGTACACCACCGCACCCGTTATTGGACAGCTGATTGTAATATAATTGGCACCGAAATATAAAAAGAATTTATATATAATTAATTTTATAACTAGTGCGAGAGACAGCATGGCTGCGTTAGTGATGGCACTCCGCTGCCGCAAAATACACGCACATAGTTAGATACAGAAGGGTACTTCCAATTCGCTAACTGTCTGATGCGCTGACTGGCTCGCAATACTTGCATKTCATTGCAGATGGTTTGGGGGAGGATGCAACGTGCGTACTGCCAGTRGCATGCTCAAATTTCAATTATCCTTGTCACCGTACTTGCAACATATAAATTAAATGGCAAGCATGCCATGTAGGAGCCGTTGGAGTTGATGCAACCGCGTGGCTTGGGGCGCAAGAAGTTTGCTAATCACGCTTAGTTTGCGCTTTACAGCTTTTCTGAGCACTAAAGTTCGCCAATAAGTGCTGTTGTTGCACGCTGCGCAAGTGAGTGATTTGTGTGCCGTTGTTGCTGACATTGAAGTGCGGGTGAGGGTGTGCCGTGATAAACTTGACAGCGATTTTTTCATAAATATGTTTTTGTCGTGAACGCTTGTTTGAGAGCATTTTTTGGTACTATTTTTGTTGGCAAAAACTTTGAACTTTTTCGCTTGCGCAAAGTGTGCTGTCAACCTGCGTTATTTATGTTTGCTCTGAATACAGAGCACTTGCACATTTCAACTGCAAACATTTTCTATTTGCAGCAAAGTTGAATTTTCGTGTAAGCTAAATTTATTATTTCGAAATTTTGCYGATATTTTAGTCATGCGGAGTTTTAGGAGCACCTCTAACTTTCACATTTACTATTGTAGTGTATTTGTAGACAGTGAACTTTTTTTGCTACACATTTTGTGTCTGAAAGCAATATATTTGAGGAGGATGAGCCTTACTTTTCCATAAGTAGGTTCAACATTGAAAATAATTCAACACTTGTTCAGGCGATAAAAAAATTGACATCCAATCGCTATTTGTGTTGTTTAAAGTAACTTAAAATATTCAACTCGACCAAAAAAATGGAATTCCATCGCGATCGTATTCGCGCGATTATTTTTTATAACCTCCGACTTCAGATACGCATCATAACCCGTCGTCTCAACTGTACATCTTCTTCATTGTGAACGCAGTAACTAATTTATAGGGTATCCAGGCCATACTTTTATTTGTGGTGTACCCAGAGAGGTCGGGATTTGTTTTAGCATAAAATTGTCTTGTTTTTAAGTGTTCGTCTAAGGAAAAACTCCGTAATAGCTTGCCACTCTCTCTCTCTGTATAAATTAGTTTTGGTACTTRAAATTTATAGATCTTAAAATTGAGTACGCTTGAAACCATATGTTTCGACCATTTTATTTCGAGTAAAAGTTTCTGTTTCAGTTTTATTTAACGTTTGCTTTATTTATCCATATCATTTGTTCTCCATTTCAGCTTTACGAGCAGCTTTGCTCATCCAACGTTGGTATCGAAGATATAGAGCGCGCATGGAGGTGCGTCGCCGTTATACATGGACTATATTTACAAATCTAGAATATGCCGGTGAAAATGATCAAGTGGAGGTAAGTGAATTGCAAAATATTTGAGAAAACGATTTTAGTGAATTTATTTAATATATTGGTTTAGTAACTACGCGTATTTAGTGAAATTCAGATTTCTTTTTAAATTAAAAAAAAATCGTTGTTTGGAAAAAATTTCAAAAATCGCAAATTTTTTGAAATATAACTTTTTTTTTAATTTACAAGCGATTGCGAATTTTTTTAAGGTCAAACAATTGTTACTAGCTCTAACATTTTGGCACTCCATAATTCCTCATTTCTAGCTTTAATTTTTTTAAAAAATATATGAACATTTTATTATATATAAAACTCAATATATGCTTAATGCTTGTATTGAATATTTTGAATTTTTTTTTTTTAAGGAAAATACATATTTTAGCTTTAAACAGCATTTTTCTTGAAAATCCACTGAAAGAAAATTTACAAAATGCATGTATATTTAAAATCATCCTTCAGCAACACATAACACTCAAATTCGCGTAAAAATATTCAGCACTTTTATTGTTTCGAAAGTCAATAAATTAAATTTAGCTGCAACACCGCAAATATGCTCGAAAATAAACGGGCGATAAAAGCTAAGAAAAACCGCAGAAAAATTAGCAGCAAAGGCTTTGCAATGTTTCTTAAAGCAAAATACATATATATGTATTAGGGTGCGTAAAAAAAAAATAATATGTGCTTGACACTTTGAAGAGCGGTAAATGATCTAGAGACTGAGAGTTTTTCAATTTAAAATAATTTTTTTTCATTGAGTTATAAGATTCTCAAGAARAAATGTGTCTTAAAATGATCAAACTTCAAAGCTTAATATCTTTTAAATGGTTGTGTTTACGAAAAAATCGTAAGAGATCATTMAATTTTATACAAAATATGTGAAATGCGATTTTTCCAAGTAGTTGGAAGCAAGATATGAAAATTTCTATCTTATAATAGAAAAAATACAAAACTCTAAGGTGGAACACCTTTCCGTTACAATACAGAGCTCACATTTGGAGCGACTTYCTTAAAGGTGTCTAAGAACCTGTTTTTCAGAGCATAAAGTGATTAAAAATGTTATACTTTTTTGACCCATCCCTACATGCATWTTTATGCATGCTTACATAAAAGGTGAATCGTCGATATGTTTACATGCTCGGCCCTCTTCCGTTCATTGGCCGTTTCTGCGCTGTGGTTTCTACTAATTGTTGGTGTTTAGCAATTTATTCACGCGGTTTGCATTTTTTTTGGCTTACATAAAGAGCGTTTTCTTAGAAGGCGAACACCTTACTTGCTAACTTGTCATTTGGTAGCTCAGTTCTTAAATTTGCGTCAATTTTTATAACAGTTGTATAAATTAAACAATATTCGGTTCATTAAAGTCGTTATAAATATAAGGAAAAATAAGTTGAAGTTTGATTAGTAATACGAAAAGACTTTTCGTCTACCCAATATTATTTTTCAAGAAATAGCTAGTAGAAGTAGAAGTAGCGGGAGCTGTTGAGGCATCCTTTTGACCCATAATGCAGCGCAAGAGATCAAGCGAGCTCTTTTTCCTTAAAGCTACCTTGTCCCTATTCGGTTCTAACATTACATCGCCCTAGCGGAGCCAATGTTATAGGGTTGAGAATCTTACCGACAGTCATYTGAAGTAGCTGTATGAAAGAAGACGAGGTGGAAACACCTCAGCACTTCTTTCTTGATTGTTCAGCGCTTGCGAAATTATAATTTAAACATTTGGGAGCTCACACTTTGAAATATCCCAACGAACGGTGGGAATAGACATTAAAAGCCTCAGCTAATTTTATTAGGTTTCTTATTATATGTTCCATAGAAATCCAGCTATTTTTTGTGGCTTCACAAATGACTGCATCTAGTAGTCCATCTGCGAGCTCTGGACTAGCCATCAAATCTAACCTAACCTAATCTCACTGATCCCACACCTAACTTCTTCGCATATGACACATAACCATAACAAATACAAGTCATTTTAGAGCCGAATTCGTAATATTTTTTCGGCATTGCTGCAATTAGTATATACATTGAACCATTCATCACCACATGTCAGCAATAAAAAATAAGCCAATTTGTTGCAAGGACAAGCCAGCTGACCTATTGTTTTTCCATATTCCATAAACATATTAAMATTTTTATTCACATATTTATTTACAAACTATTTACATATATCAACACTTCAACTATGCGGTGTAAATTATGACTGTTTTATAGTTTTGCATGCAAAGCTACTCGTATTATTTCCACATGCCGTTATTTCTTTCATACTTTCAAGTATATTTTATTGCTCTCTGCATGCGACTCCAAATGAATGCTGCAGGAAATTTCAAACTGTTGTTAAATAGATTTTTAACAAACTACTCAAGTCATATCAACCATACTTGCTGAGGACAGGTTTTTGACATTTCCTCGGAGAGTTTGAAAATGTTTGAAATCGGTTACTGGTTATGACTACTAGTTATATAACTTGTATATTTAAAGCTATTAAATGTGTGATAATGCACTAAATAAATAAGTCCGAAGCATTAAATTTAAAATTATAGTATACGTTGGCTTCAGTAAATGATCACCGGAAGCTAAATCGATTTCGACAAGTTCGCCTGCCTTATACCCCCGTAAGAAGTTGATTACTTATCAGAACTGCCGATATCGGTTAGCTATAGGATAGAGCTGCCATACAAACTGTTTGAAAAAATTCAGAACCTTGTATGGAAAACTTTGTCACTTGCCGAGATATCTTCACGAAATTTGGCATAGATTATTGCCTAAAATAACGCTACAATCTCATAAGAAATTACGAAAATTATCGGACCACTATAGCATATAGCTGCCATACAAACTGATCGTTCGAAATCAAGCACAGTATGGCAACTGTTTTATTTGTGAAGGGTATTATAGCTACAGTGCATTAGAATTTAACGTTCTTTCTTGTTTTAATATTAATTTTATTTTCTTCACTTATACACCATTATTCTTTTTCTTTGATGCAAAATTTGTCATTGTAATCACCWTAGCTTCACAACAACCGAGCAATTCACAAAAAGAACAGCTTTGGGAATTTTTCACTTCTATACTTCCATTGCATATTTCATTTAATCTACTCCGACTATTTTCCACGCTTGCAGCAGCTCCTCACCGCATGCTTGACCTTCGTATTGTCTGCGCGACCAACAAAAATACAAAAACAAAAAAAAAAACAAATTATACAGACTGCTTTGCTATTAAAAATTACACGCAAACGTGGAATGAAGACAAGAATGAAATGCAGCTATGTTAACCACGCCATAAACAATTGCATAATACAGTTGGTTGTTTAAGCAAGCGCGCATTGTGTGTGAGTTGCCACTTGCCACAGCAGCGCACAACCATAACACGACTTGTAGCGCAGTGYTAAAGGAAAGTGCGCTCATTGCGAGTACCGAGTACCGCACGCTAACAAACAGCACATAATTAAATGTGGTCGCTGCTGCAGCACTGTGTTTAATTGCGGTCCCGTGAGTCCGGCGCTAACTTTCTAATGGGCGTACTCACCCCGTCTGCGCTGTGCTCATTCACTTTTAGTTTTCCTTTAGTTAATATTATTTTGTTTTTATTATTATTATTATTTATTTATTTTTTTTTTTGCTTCACAATTTTCTCTTTGTCGTCGCTTTTGTTGGCTACCCGCAAAGCGCGCGTCCACGCAAACTTCCCCTGCCACGTTCGCCTGTGGTCAAGTGACCGCAGGCCTGCTGTTTTTGTTGTTGCTGTCCATTTTTTTATTTTCTCCAACCGTTCATTTCTAATTTAATTTCATGTTTCAAATATTCAATTTAGTTTTAATACGCGATATCGTGTGAATGTATGTATATGTACTATATAATATATGTTTGTGTGTGTCCACTTGCATTGGTGTGATCCTTAGCGCTTGTTTTCGTCCATGATTTACGGAAGAAAATTGCTGTCATAAAAATAGTGAAAGCACGAATCGGCAATTTATTTGTTGACCACCAAAAACTGTAGGACACCGCTCCTGGGCGAATAAATATACTTGAATGTACGTATATATATATAATTATATACTCGTATAGTATATGAGTTCATATAGTATAGTATATATAATTATTACTACACAAGCAAGCAAGCTTCGCGKGCACTTTGCGCAATTTCGGTCAAAACAATTTTACATTAAATTATGTTTWTTTTTCGCGAATTCCGTCGGAAATWTGAAGATTATCTACTTTGCTTTAAATCAAAAAAATTACTTATGAAAATAATATTATCATCGAAATGTAAAACAAGAAATTGGCTATAATGTCGCTTGAGTCAGCAGAAATTATAGGTGCGCTCAATTTCGACCCTGATCTGYTATATTACACCTTTCTGATATATTTCGTTAAAGCGACTCAAATTCGCAGCATGCTATTCCAAAAATTTGAGGTTAGTTTTTGATAAATATTTTTTTCCTTGTCTTTCCGCTCTGCAACATAGGGTCTCAAGGTTGCTAACTCACACGACTGACCGACTACAAGGGGCTTTTACTTTTTCCTTTAACATTGATGCATTGCCTTAAAACAGGGTATGTTTGTGAAATGCCATCTGAAATATTAAAATGCCTATTTGGTCTTAAGACCAAGGTTCCGTAGTATCGATCACAAATATGAATAAATACTATATAATATTCTTTTTCTCTACAAACGGACACAAAAGTTCATCAGTTGAATATATCCTTTGCGTGGTTTCGCTAGTTGTACAACCCAAACTGTGCACTTGGTCTTTCCATAAGATGCGTTGGTGCCCTTGTATGACACCCRTGGGTCTCGAGACGATGGAGATTTTCTCTGGAGCAACATCTTCCATGCGAAAGATATGACCAAACAGCGTATTAGTTGGATTTTTATGCGCTTAATTATATCCATGTCGCCGTAGAGTTCATACAGTTCGTGGTTGCATTCCGATGTCGSTTTCGGCTATGTCCGCTGCGCAGTCGCTCAGGAGCTTGTCGTAGACCTACGTACACTAGGTTCATAGATCCGCCTCGTTCTTACTACGATTTGAGCGGGGTGCGAGTGCATCTTCTTGCTAGCTCATCAGCTTTGCAGTTTCTAGGCACCCACATGAGTCTGATGATGAAGTAGCTTGATGCTATTTTTAGTAAGAATAGACACACCTTGACCAACTTTGAGCGCACAGTTAGCGASATCAGCAYKRATRTMGCCGCTCTGTTGTTGGAGTGAATGCTCGCCTCCCTGAAAGAAGCTATACTACTGCTATATTAATATGAGCCACTTGTGCCCGAAAAAAGGTCCTAAAGGTCTCTACAGAAGAATCCCCCACCAAGTTACCCTCCTAGCTTTAACCCATCCGACTTCTCCAGAAATAGCCGCCTCTGCAAAGCATTGTTACTGATAATAAGTACTGCTTTCAGTGAAATTCTTTAAACAATAAACAGTATGGTTAATTTAAACTGCAAACATTTTCATGTACACATCTGAAAATATAARAATTTAATCGGTAAGCAAAATTCATTTTTCCATACAAGAATGAACCTAGTGAAGCTTTGTACTTAATATTTATATTCTAAACTAATTAATTGTATATTTTTATATACTCTTTACAGTTATATAATTTCTTCAATGCACTGCTTACACACATTCCCGAAGCTGCTGCKGCCCAACGCCCGTCACTGCAAAGGGACTCAGAGGTCTCATTAGGTAATTGTTACAAAACTAAACTGCTAACACATACACGTGTACTTAAATTTAAGTTARTTCTAATGTAAGTTTGTATTAGTAATATATAGCAATTATATACATAACAGTTAAGCGTACGCGTACATGCATTTGTGTGCACATATATGTATAACAATTGTTGTGTGTGTGTGTGTGGGATGAAGACAGATTTGTTAAATTGTAATGCGATTGTGTGCTGCGGAAATCTTACTGACTTGTATGTGTAGATGTGTAACAGGTGCTCTCTAACTCGCACTTAAGTATTTAATTCGTCTTAATAATTACATGTGCCACTTTCATAATACCTTTATGATCCTTATCATACAATATCTTTAGTAGATTTTATGTAAATACAAATAGATTGTAGTCTATGCTCCTGCAGATACCATTTCTTGTAATGCTAATCTTTCATATATCTCTCTCATTTATATATATGTCTGCATCCGTTTCATTTCCCCCAACTACGCTCCTTGTACCATGTATGTGTGTGTGTAACGCTTGCGAATTGCTTGTGCCAAATTAAATGTTACACAAACTACAGCTTCAGATGTTTATTTCGATGAGTCAGATTTCAATGAGGATGGCGAATATCGTTCCGACAAGAATTATGATGGACCACATTTAAAATTTCCCTTAATCAAGAAGGATGTGGTGACGCTGATTGATGTGTTTCGCAAGAAAAAAGTAAGTACCACATTGGTTTGGTTATTAGAAACCCTWTAAAAGAAAAGTTATTAAATAGTATAGGACATCTGTCAGGTAGTTTGTGGTTACTAACCGCTTTCTCCATGATTCGGCAAGAAATATTAACAATTTATTATAGATCTTGGTTCTTTTTAGCAAATTTTGGCACTTGAACTTGTTTCCGGGCTATTTTCTAATACTGAGTTCAGATATTGGAGATATAACTGAACAGTAGTTTGATATCAAGATCTCTCTAGCCGTGGGTTATACACTACAATTATTATTACGGCAGAAAAACCTGTGTCTTTCACATTTTAAAAATTGAGGTTTAATCCTTAACTCCTTCCTGAAGTTTTTTCAAATAGATGTTAAAAACATCGATCCGTTTTAAAATTGTTGGGCTCACTTTTCTGCTAAAGAAATCGGCAGATATCATTCGGTTTAGTCTTCATTATCTCGACCAAAATGCTCGTATATAAAACTTACACTGAGAGAATTTTATAAATATAATTATATAAAATAATTTTGTATTACATGAATGATATACATTTTGTTGTTTATATTTCCCTTCCTTACAGTCTGATCGCCTACTGGCCAAATATGTGGGTGGTATACTAAAAGAGGCTGCATTTAAATTAAAACGACTTCCAAATCTCAATCAAGCATCAACGGCGATATCCAAGCAGGTGACAGTTATTGGAGATTTGCATGGAAAGCTGGATGATCTGCTGGTGATTTTCTATAAGGTGAGTGAGTTTGTCAGAGAATGAGAAATCATAAAGAAAAAATTAAATTTGGTGCTAGATAAGATGGAAAGCGTTCTCTACTTTTACATTTCGGTAACATTTTTAGGAAAAATTATTTACAAACCATATCTTTGTAGCTTAAATTATTTTTAGAAAATTTTAAATTCCCAATATTTTTCATTTAACACCAATCGCTAGAATGGTCTTCCCTCAGTCGAAAACCCCTATGTCTTTAACGGCGATTTCGTGGATCGCGGCAAAAAGGGTCTGGAGGTCTTCCTGCTGCTACTTGTCTGCTTTCTGGCCTTTCCCGGTGCCGTGCACTTGAATCGCGGCAATCACGAAGACTCTGTGATGAATGCGCGTTACGGTTTCATACGCGAGGTGCAGCAGAAGTATCGAGTAAGTACGCATAGAAAAAATTCAACTAAACTGCTATGCTTTCTCTCGCTATTATATTCTTATCAGTATCTTTGTGTTCTATTCGCATTGCTCTTACGCTGTATTCTTTTTCCGCACAGCGCAATGCCGATAAATTAATGATAATGATTGAAGAAGTCTACCGCTGGCTGCCGCTGGGCACCATCGTTAACAATCGGGTGTTGATTGTGCACGGCGGCATATCGGACACAACGGACTTGGATATGATCAAGAGCATCGACCGCGGCAAGGTGAGTTGAGCAATTTAAAATATAACAAAAAACACACACTTACACACTCCCTCACACATACTACAATGCACATGAGAGACCATTGCGTTTGACTAATGTAGAGGGATTACAAATAAAGCTACGTTGATAAAGGGCAGCATCCTTTGGGAAAGCAAACGACCGCAGCACATAGCGTGAAAAACAAACAAAAACGAGAAAACTCATTTAGCAATTTTATGTTAATGAAGTCCCTGACGTGCGTCTCGCTGTCGATTTTTATCACTTTTCTCATCTTTGTCCCTTTTGCTTGCACTTTAAATACACGTGTTATCCCTGTGCAAGCTAACAACCCACAACCGCATTTGGCTTTGCGGCGCTGTCCTGCGGTGTATAATTAAAACTACTCGATTAATGGCGGCTTTTTGCATTTTATTGCTACCTGCCGATGGCTTAATGAACTCAGTGGCATTGCCATGTCAATTACTCGGCGTCAATTAACAYAAAGATAAGGTTGACAATGCGTCGAAGGCAGTGCGTAAATGGCGTGTTGTTAACTTTAAAGTGTTGTAAGTGCTGAGCGGCTGGTTGCAGGCGGTCAAGAGAAAGAGAGGCAGGAATGAAAAAGAGCGAAAGCGAAAAAGACAGCGAGAGCGTGATGAAAAAAGTTGCGACAATGTTAATGACATGTGGCAACTGCTCAACGAATGAGTTAATATGCTTAATAACCCATACAGGCTTCGTCATCGCCGTGCGGTAGTCATGGTGCGCCACTGCGTATGCGTGATAATTTAATGCAATGCGAAGGCGCACCTAATTGTATACTGCAGAAGCACACTATATTCAAGTATGTGCAACAGGCATGTTCGTATGTATGTACATATATATAATTTCACCTGCAGTGAGCGCCTTACGGACTTGCCAATTAACTGTATTTATAGTTGCGAAATTATATATTGAATACAACGTATTTTACTATTCATTATTCTTCAGCTGTTGTATTCTGAAAAAAATATTTGATCGCTTAAGCTTTTAATAACGTATATTTAGCTGTTGAAATGGGTATGAAAATAAATTTTTACCGTCACTATGTTTCTAGGAGCATAAGATGGCAGTTTTAATACAGGGTTTTTCAAGCTTGAAACGTCGAAGAGTCGATTTAGTGATGTCCGTCTATCTATCTATTAATACGTTTCAAGCTCCTTACTTTTTTAGATATCGATCAAAAATTTTTTCACGTCATTTTCTCTGCAAGAAGCCTTTATATAGGGAAGTTTTCAACACAATTATGGGAAAATTTCAAACTTCTTATAACCTCGACAAGTCTTTCAATGAGGGAATTCATTTCAAAATTTTCGAAAACAGTTGTAGTAAGTTGCAATGAGGTATACCTTTAGGCGGCTCGTACGTTTGCATAATGAAATTTTTTTGTTGAAAACTTTCGTAAACAGTATTAGTAATTTGGAATTAGGTATACTTTTAGGCACCGCGTTTTTTAATAAATAAATTTTTAATTTTGGTGTTTGAAACTTTCGAAAACAGTAGTAGTTAGTTAGAATGTGGTATRTTTTTAAATACCGCGTTTTCTAGTGAAAAAAAATTATTATTCGGAAAAAATACTGTTAAGTTGCAATGAGGTACACTCTTGGGCTCCGCGTTTTTTTAATAACTAAATTTTTGATAACTTTTTTTGTTGAAAATTTTCGAAAACAGTGGTAGTAAGTTGGAGTGGGCATACTTTTAGGCGCCTCATACTTTTTCATAACTAAATTTTTAATAATTTTTTTTTTGTTATTTTGAAAAATAGTAGTCGCAAGTTTAATTTATTATAAATATTTTATTTTGTTGTTTGAAAGTTCGGAATTGAACTAGGATACATAGAAGAAAAATACTTCTGTCTACTCACTGCATATTGTGCTCTGTCTAACGGTAGTAAATACATACCGCAAGCAGTTGTCGCATTTCCGGTATTTACCGTTAAATTGAATGAAAAACGTGAAAACCTAACTAGCTACGGCATGCAAACATTTAATAAGGAAATAAAATGAGCAAATAAAGTAAACTCGATTTAAATGCCGACAAAGTAATGTCGTACGAACATGCCAATGAAGAAGAGCTGAAATAGTGAGGACAACAGGGTGGCAATTACGTGTACTGCAATGCGAAATGGTTAGAGTGGTGTTATTGTGCATTGAACTCTTGTACTGTCAGCGATATACGGCATGACTTCACMGGCGTGTTGGAAGCGAAAGCAATCAAATACTCATTTAAAATGCATTGGAAGAGTTTTCTGCTACTCAGCTGGTTGTATACTTCTGCAACTGATACAAATTGTAATTTTTTTTTTTACTGGAGTGAGTAAGCGTGACGTACCTGTATACTAGTGTATGAGACTTTTTTTAATTTCGCAAAAAAAGTTTTGAAAAATTAACTGTTGAGAGATTTCGATATAAGTCAGAATGTTTGATCGGTTTCATTCCTGGTGGGAAAGAAGGTTCTTAACTCAAATGAGAGGAGCAGTATTTAACTAACTACTGTTAACTCTTGATGCTTCATGTAGGGATTTTGTTCAGCAAGCCTTAGTGTATTTTTTTTAACGAAACAATTTTTTGCTTAACGACTAAAATGAACCCGATGTTTTTTTTTAAATAAAAAGAATTTCTGCTAATTGGCCGACTGGAAAGGTTTATTTCTCCAACGCACAACAGCAGTAGTTGTAAGTATCTTTCTCTCTCTCTTCCTTCGCTTCACCTACTAGGTAGTCGGTTAATAGAATATGAACCAACATACAAATATACAAATTCAGATAATCCGACTATCCACCCACCAACATCTCATCAACAATTTAATCAGTCTTTCTACTCTAAATTTCCCTAATTTACTAATCATTTTCTTCTCTACCATTTTTTCCGCACGAATTGTGTCGCTGCCGCCTTTAATCCCTATCACATCCGTTTACGTTKCGTTTCCGGTGCGGCGTATACTTCACAACATCTCCTCATTCTTCGTTCGCCACACTGCGGCCCGTAAATGTTTGGGCTTGAATGTTTACTTTTGGCGCACAGTATGTCTCCATATTGCGACCGCCCATCGAGATGGCTGGTGAGGACGGCATCGATAAAGTCGAATGGAAACAGGTAAGTGCAAATTACCTTGATTAAAAATTAAACAATTACATTTTGTTGTTACAATAACTGTTAATTAAGTATTGAGTATAGAACATAATCAGAAGGTGAAAATAATCATACAATATTGAAAAACAAGCTTCAAWATTGATGACAAAAAAGTATACTTATAGGTATGGAAGATAATGRTATGAGGTTTGCGAGTAGATGGTTACTTAGGGTCTTCCTTTCTTTGACAAAGTTATAGCTTGTGACTCTTAGATTCGCTGCTAAGAATTCGTGTTAATATTACATCAATTAGAGAGATCAAAGACACTTTTGAATTTGAAGAATTCAATGCAACCCCAAACCGCTGAGGCTTCCCAGAGTGGCGCGGTAGTTCAATATTAATTAACAATACTGGCTCTCCGAATATCTAAAATTAAATAAATCACTCTGGTTACTAACTTGGTTAATGCCATAAAATCTAATATAATAGTTAATTTTCTTCAAATGAAAACTGTTCCGCTATCTCTACCACAACTTTTGAGYTCTCCATAAGCGAGACATTAAAGTAAAAGCATATTAAGAGATAGCCATTTTTGCTTTAAAACATTTTGCATTGTGCTTGCATGTAAGTGAGCTGCAGTCAACTTTAATTGTATTACGCCATTATATAGACGTGCCCGTGCGCCATAGCTCGGTTATGTGAAGTACTCCGGCAAGTACATTGCATGCGGAATTTCACGTCTTCCTTAATGACTGCAGCGAAAGTGGAGAAAGTGCACACACGAACATATGCACATGCATCTCCAGTAGCCAAGCGTCGAAGCATAATCTAGGACGCTCGTTGCACGTTGCATTGTAAAGTGGTTGCGCGCTTCGAATGGCTGCTTGCAACCATTCCACCACAAGAAATTAGTCACGATTTTGCTTAATGCCAGACAATGCTACTAGTGCGCGACACGTGCTTTATATATACATATGTATGGAATACATACATTTGCATGGGTGAATGTGTACATGTATCTTTTTACATGTATGTTTATGTCTGTAACATGCTACGAGGAAACTGTTAGGTTTGGACACATGTTTGTTTTTTTCTTGTGCTATTGGGTTTCTAAATCACTCTAGAGATTCGAGCTGAGTTTTCGGAAAAACGTATGAGCTGACAAAAAGACGTTGAGGAAATTCAATTTCTGCTCATAATTCATCGTTTTTTCCAGTTGCAATGTCGAAATGTAAATTTTTTTCGGCTTTTACCAACTAAGGTTAAAAAAAAACTAGAAAAAAGTTATCTTCGTTTGCCCCGACGTTAGAATATCTTTCACAAATGAAAACATTTTCCGATCAGGAGAATTTTTTTTGGAGATTGCTTTGTTGTCCTAGACAATATTTAAGTAAAATTTTGTGAAGATTTCTCTTCAAAGGCAAAACTTTTCCGTGCAAGTACTTGTCTCCAATCGTTTAGTTCGTTTGGTAGCTATATGCTGTACCTGTCCGATCTGGAATATCTGGAATCTTGGATATTATAGAAATACTTCCGGTAATAATCCGTAACAAATTTCGTGATGATATCTTGCCAAATAAAAAATTTCTTCATACAAGGATATGTTTTTGATTATTCAGTTTGTATGGCAGCTATTAGCTATAGTGGCCCGATCACAACAATTTTTACGGATATTGCACTGATTTCTTGAATAATATTCCGTACCAAATTTCGTTAAGATATATTTTGTCAAATGAAAAAGTTTTCCATACAAACATTTGATTCCGATCGGGCAGTTTATATGGCAGCTATAGGCTATAGTGATCGCATTTGAACAAATTTTTCAGAGATTGTACTTTTGTCTTWAACCCATGGAAAATGTTGCAAAGATAGCGCATAAAATGAAAAAATTTTCSATACAGCACCTGTTTCCGATCCTTCAGTTTGGTTGACCGCTATTTGTAATTGTGGTCCGATATCGGCGGTTTTTTCGACAAAWTAGCAGCCTTTTGTAAAAAAGGATGCGTGAAAAATTTCAGAGCGACAGATTAGATAGCGATCAGATTTGGATTGTATAACGACAAAATGACTGGATCAACTCAGCTCGTCATCCTGTTGGGATCTCCGACATTTCACACACTCCGTGGCAAACTTAATATAACGTACTCAGTTTATAAAATAAAGAAGCTATAGTTTCATAGAATTTTTTAAAATTCTTGCTTTATGCCTCTACTCTCTCKCACTTTTATAAAGTTGCCATTATGGAAACATATTTCGTATTAAACGACATTATACTTGACAACCACTTAACCTCTTTAACTGCTTGTGCCTGCCTCGCCCATATATGTGTGTAAGTGTGGCTATAATGCACAAATTATGTATAGAAGACTGTCTCAGCGCATGCTTGAGTCATACTGCAACAACGCCATGTAAAAATGTACGCGTGGCGCATTACGAACAGGTAATTTATAAGCAAAACGCTTGCACTTGCGCTCATAAGACTTTATGTTTTCACGTGGAAAACGAAAAGAAACTTACAAACACACACACACACATGCACACTGATAGTCTCATACACCAGCTGTGTGTATCTGTCGCAAGAAGCAAGCAATATTAATAAAATAAACGGCGCCTTGCAGCAAAGACCGCATTTAAAGAACGTCACTGCACTTTGCTTTCCACTGCCACAAATATAAAAAAAAAAAACAAAAAAAAAAAAAAAAGAAACACAAAACATGGAATGCCATAACTGTTTGCATAAAATTGACTTTAAGCGGCATGCTGAAGAGCGAAGACGTGGCGAAAACAAAACTGCACAGCATATGGTCAATTCTGTTGTGATTTTATTCTGCTGAATTGCAGCTGAATTTTAATTGGGTATTATTATTATGGCTGACAGTTATTATACGCTTTATGTGTATATGTGTGYCGAACCCGCCAGAGAATTTGATACGCAACTCGCATTCGTTGCAGTTTTGCGCTAGGCGTTGTGCTCCTSAGTGGCTTGGGTGGTGGCCAACAGCAAAACATTAGTAAAACAGTTAAACAAATTGGTTATGTAAATTGAATTCGTGGCAAATGCAAATGTATGCAAATTAATTATCCTGCAGGTCAGCAACAAAGTTCAAGGCGGTGTGTAACAGGTGTGTCTGATTGATTGATGTGCAATCTGCACTGATTGTAGTTGAATGTATTATACGGTCATTCGTACGGCTTTAGTCCGATTGCTCCGTGTTTGATGACGGCTGTGCTGCTGTTGTGCTAGTGGGGCGACGTGGCGTATGAGTGATGTGTGTTGTCAAGCGTAGCTGACAATGATTGAATTGATAGTGTTTTTCGAGAGAGTGGATTGGCGAAATGACTAAATGGCTAGCAAAACTGGAAAAAAGGAGTAGAGAGTAGTACAAAGAATCGTAGAATGTAGAAGAATAGTCAAAAAAGCTATTTTGTATTTTTTGCAATTATCTGCTCAAGGTACGTACATCTAATGCGCAAAAGCTACTGCGATCGGAAGAAAAATCTTTGAGTTACAGTAAAGTTCGCTTTGGTACCGAACCCGCTTATTTAACCAGTATTTTTGGGCATAACACTGACTTCGAAAGCCTTAGATGGCCTTTGACGTATCAGACCCACCTAAGTACCCCAAAAGCTAGAATTTTGCGTGAGACATCTAAGCGTGTTATACTGTAACAATGAAAGCCTTTTATCTTCTGCCAAACAGCTATATCAGTTGTCATCTAGTAAAATGTTCCATCCTACTGCATGAATCCCGATCGGACATTATCCAATTAGACCACCCCCAGCCTTTAAAAGGTGTACCTAGTTGGAAGCGAAAAGCTCCCTAGAACTCTTCCGATATACACCGAGCCAGAAGAAGCTTGCGATTTCACAGCTGCTGGTAGTTGACCAACGTATGCTCAGTTGGTTGTTGTTGTAGCGCCGGAATTCCGTCGAACTGACAGTCCTTGACCGAAAAAAATTCCGGCTCCATTCCACTTACGTAGACCCGACTGTCGTGAGCAAAAACTTGGTCTGAGGTCGAACCGTCCAGTAAAACTCAAAASTAAAGTTTTCTATGCTTATTTCTTCAAATGTAATTCCAAAACAAATATCTGTACGTCTAAGAAATTTGGCTAAAAAGGGGAAAATCTTTCTCAACCTAAACTCTCAAAGCACAACCACAATATCATTCATATAACCACATCATTAACCTCAAACCATCTGCTTCTGCAAAACAATTTCAACTGCCAACATTGCGACACTCATACTTAGCCTACTTTGCAAATACTTTATCACCCAACGTTGACGGCAAATGCCTAACTCTACACATAAATCAGTTAAGAATTGTGTCAAAGATAAACTAAAGCGCCCCAAACACACATACACACACACGCATTAGAAATATGTGACCAAAATAATTCCTGACATTTGTGTTAAGAAAATAGCAAGGCTTATGTCAACTTATACGACTATTTGCGGCTGCAGCAACACATACACGCACATCACATATTCACACACACGAGTATATGCACGTATTTCGAATGAAAAATAAAGTGAAAACAAAAGTCATGCACAACAATTAGTTTCCGTAACGGAAATGCAGTCAGCAGGTGCTATAAATCGTCTCAGAATGTATGCTAAGTAGTGGAAGTTGGCGACAGGTGATAAAAGTGGTAAACTCCTTTGCACTTGTGTGTGTGTTCGTAAATTTGAGGTTTTGCGGTTTCGCGCCGACAAAAGGTTAGTCTACAAAAGTRAAATTGGTGACAAGAAACTTGCCGCCGCTAACCCACACGCACATACATATTCGACAAGAAGAGTGTTGCATTGAARCTTAAAATTTTCAGGCGTACCAAAGCGAAGCCTACTAATTATTTAAAGAGAAAAAAATTAATTAGAAACGAAATGTTACAGATGTTTGATTATATGGTCTGGACTAAAGTCACTAGGACCTATAATATCCGTAAAATCCTTCTGAAAAAAATAATCTGAGGGTATCCTCAACCCCAAAATTATGTCTGCTTTTGGCTGAAATCCCATCAGGAAGTCGACTGTAGATAAAATCGGAGAAAAATAACTTCATCTATCATAGTTCAAGCAGTTGCCCTTGATAGCTTCTTCTTCAKTTTCTTATATTCTGTTTACTGCTTGAGACAAAGTTGAGATTCCGGCTCAATRGAAAATATGGATTAATTTAAAGCCTAAAGTAGTTATTTATGCCTAGTAAAAACACCAACGATCATATTTATATCTGAACTATCTCTGTGGCATGCTCCATTTAATTGAATAAACTAGCCTGGTTTAGAATATCTGMGGTTTAGTAACTAGTATTGAGCACCTAGCCACAAGCACTGAGGCATAGTAAACCATAGACATGAGCTATCGGGTTTATAGAAATATCTAGATCTTCAAAGGGTGTAAAGTTCTTCCTTAAGGATTTATCTTCTCGTTTCTCTCTGTATGGCAATGCAATGACGACTACTACTGTTCACACGACAGTCGCGTGACAGTAACCGGTACGAACTCAGATTATCCGGCCAAGGACTGTCAACTAGGCATGTATCCTCGAAATTACTTTAGGCATGCTTTCAGCCGCTACAGSAACAACAACAACACCTAATTTTTCTTTATAAGCTCAACATTGTCAAAGAAATTCGTGATATACTTCTGCAGTAAAATACGACTATCGAAAGGGCTTTAGGGCTGCTATTAAAGAGTATTTGGAGAAGTATTTGCTTGTTGCTTGGCAATGCTGATAGTATTGTCAATGTATTGTCTATAGTTCTATGCCACTTCCAAGTGTTTAAGACCATACTAATGCCAGAATTCCTTCYTTGAGAGCTTTCAAACCTTAACCACACCTTATCGCTTTCATGTTTGCTGTAGCTCTACGTACTACTAATATACACCAGAGTGTCAATGATGTTACATTTCAAGTTATACCTCAATTTTTTTTCGCAACGAAAATCACTTTTTGCACACAACCAAGGAGTGCCTTAAGCCTACACMAGACATACTTGCAGATGTCTGCAAATGTATATGAAGTCAAAAGTGTGATTTTGTTGCCCTGCCTCGTCATAAATAGTTTAAAGTGACAGGCTTTGCCAGCTGTATTGTGCTGAAATAATTTGCAATGGAGACTCATAATTAAGCCTCAAGAAAGGAATGGCAAATACAAACAGACTAAATAAACGGTTAGCGGACTAGGCCGCAAGTGAAGGCCAGGCGAAAGTAGCAGCACCTGAGGAAACGTGTGGACATGCTATACTCACTATATACTTGCATGTTCACATATTTCTTGGCAGAAAGCTCGCAAAAAGAGCACTCTAAGCAAGGCAGTCACCCATTTGCATACACCTTCTAGGGCATGCCTGCGTGTCATGTCCACATGGCAGGCGAACAGTGAACATGTGCTGTCAGCTGCASTGTAGCGAAGCTAGTGCATTTCTATGCACGCCCTAAGTCAAAAGCAACTATGTAAGCATGCAGGCGTTTCCTGTATGAGGATGGTTTGAAAAATAGGTGTAAACACGGAGGAGGCAAAATTAAACAATTGAGACAAGGTTGTTGAAGAGATTWATACCGCAAGACTGACAGTTATCGAAAGATATTTTGAAAAAGGGTTATCAAACCGTTTAAATGTCGCAACTGAAAATTAACCGTTTTAAGGGATAACATCATGTAATTGTACTTAGGGGTCGCAACAGTGAAGCTGTTGAGATCCTTCCAACGCCARTTATACCGAGATTTCGGTAGACTTAAAGAATATTCTTACTGAACGGAGGATCGTTGATCACTTGTCTGCTGTAGTTTATAGTGGCTGTAGTCATCTTTCATATTTTGGACCAATTCATAAGACCATACATAAAGTTTTTAGTTTTTTTCAACCTCAGCTTACTCTTCAGCTCCATAACTTAAATATGGCTCTGTCATAACAGGTCGGTTATATGCGGAAGCACTCACATACTTAACATTGARGTTAATTTGGTTAATAATGAGATCAAGTCTAGAATGGTGAGAAGAAGAAAGAGTAAGCTGTAAACCATATGGAGAAATTATATACATAAATTAAGGAGTTATATGCGATAGTTTATTGGAATTCAAGTCATCAGCTACTATTTAAAAATTTAAACAAGGCCTGGGATGATGGGAATGAAGAAAAAATTAAAAACGTTGAACAAAATAGGCAGTCGCCTGGACGAAGAAATTTTATGCAAATTATTCTCCGCTTCCTAAATACTCTACCTCTCAAACCATTCTCGTATTTACACTCTTTAGCAATAAACTATGTCGCCAACAACAACACGCATGTCATTGGCACTAGCATGCTCTCATTTCTGCTTGCAGTGTCATGCAAMAAAGCAGTAATCCTACAAGCCAACGTTTCACCGACCACAAGGCGAGATAAAACAAAGCCAAAACAAGAAGAAAAAAACAAAAAAAAAACAACAAAAGAAATTGAAAAAGGTAAGAAAAATAAAAACCAAACCGGAAAATTCGCTTGGAAATTAAATTGCATGAAAGTTCACAAGAGCAGGAAGGATATGTGTGGCAGCAGGAAAYATCTATGTACTTAAGCATATTATACGCATGCCAGTCCTTTACCATGTTGCATTGTTGAAGAGCAGCAATTTTAGCTGAAAAACACTGCGAAAACGGCAAAGCGGAAAAGCGTTGGAGCGACAAGCTGCTGCACACACAGCTGCACAGCTGAGCAGTTGTAATATTGCGATGCTATTGCGTGCTTGCGGTGAGCAACACATGTCACGCAAATGTGCCACTTTATGAACACAAACTCCKAGTGTGTCATTTTATGAGCTTAGCTGCGATAAAATGAGATGAGTATGTCCAACTATCTGCTGGCTGGCATGTRCATATGTAGAAGAGCGCATGATGTGCTATAAGTACTTSCAACTGCTTTGCTTACTTCAAATAATTTCTAATTGAAATTCTTGTTACCGTTGGATGAATGGGGTTAAAGTTTACAAAATGTTTAAGGTATTTTACACTATGGATACTTTCAAAGCTGTTGCACTCGTATCCTCATTCACCCGGTCAATAAGGCCCAACCAGCGTAACCGCTGTCTYTTGATTCCCTGAGGCTTGTCAACRTAGCCGTACATCTCACACTGCTCAGCGTTTCATTGTCTGCCACATTCGCCGTTGCCTATAAGACTATAAATCTTCAGCGAAATCTCTCTCCTAAACTCGACTCAACAGGAGTTGTCATTGCCTTTGTGTCTATGCTTCTGCACCATATAACAGAAAGGAAAGATGTTGAACTGTTACTGTTTGACTTTTGTTTGTCGAAAAAGGACTTTACTTTTCAATTGCCTACTCAATCCAAAATAGCACCTGGTGGCAAGAATGATTCTGTGTTGGATTTCAAGGCAGCATTTGCAGCTCGTTATACATAGTTTTTAGGGAGGACCAAATTCTGACCTAGCGGTATTGAGGTAGCTCATTTTTGCGCTCACGAATAGGTGATGTGTGTCGATGTACTTTTCACGTGTCTTCGCTAATATTGGCGCATGGTGAATATTTGGTAAATAGTAGTAATAGGATGGTTCAGTCTTTCGCATACTGCGTTCAATAAGAATTTATATGGTTTTACATGTTTCAAAAAAAAAATTTTTTTTTATTGTCTTATTAAATTCTACAACATCTTTACAATATTGTCCCAAATTTTCAGTTTGATCCGGGTAATAGTTTCAAAAAAAACAGCCTTGACAAAAAAATCTTGCAAACAGGCTCTATTTTTACCCGAAGAAACCCAAGTAACCCCTTAAAGAGTCTTAGCCCTCGATAATTGACGCTTATTGTTGGTTAACCCTTTTTGTAAATTGGACAGAGCACGCTTAGGTTCTAATCATCGGACGTGGCATGTTTGAATAACTCGATCGGCAATCCATTAGCTCCTGCCACTTTGTTGTTYTTCAGGRTAATTGTCATATATTCCCTTAACCATTCTGGCATTTAAAGCAATTATTTAGAGTGATAAGGACCTTCGTTCCTCTATATTATGTATCCATACATTTAACTTTGCTACCAACTTCTTATACTAAGCTCATTTAGTCAGAAATATATTTTAAGATAGATACTTTACCACTTTAGAATTATTTACATTTGAATGCAGACAAATCAACAAATAGTCAGCTTAGAATAAACTCTACACGCAACCACTAAACAAATGCGTATCTCTTACCAAACCACTATATCMTGCCACAGAAAGTTTAACTTGCAGAAACTCTGATCTTACACCCAACACATACAAAATTTGCTAATTAAATTAACCGACGGGCTGCTGACCCTCAGATACTCATGAATATGTATAATATAAGTATATATATATATATACTATATATGCTGCAAATGTGTGGTTATATGAAAATTCGTACATCAAACTTAGCATTTTACCTYCCGATTTGCATTAACAGTAAATTAAAGTAAACAAAGTGAGAGCGCATTTCCAAATATTTACCTTACGTGTRTGCTACCCTTTGCCGGGTTCACACGTGCTTTTACTAAGTTCCTGCAAATCGCCTGCACGCCAAGTCTAACTGCACGAAACTTTTTATTTCCCTTAAGTAACCGGAGTTTCCTCATTTGCTTTTGCAACTTCGTGCTTCTGCACACACGTACTCTAGATAGATAGTGCCACCGAAATGCACCGTTATGCTGCGCAAATTTGTGTCAGCGCATGTTGGCGTTACTGTGCGATTGTATTAATGCACTTGGGTTATTTAGCAACCACTTTGACAGCTACAAATACAACATAGCTAAACATGTGCTCGTTTACAACAGTCTCAAGTAGATGCTCAGGCATTTTTTGGTTGCGTATATATGTAGTATTGTTGTTACTTTGGCTGTTGTTGCAGTTATGACATTCTTGCCAAATGTATGCTGAGTCGTTGGCAGTATTATATTGTAATTAAATATTAAACTTGCGGCAAGAGCGAAAATGTATATTTAGTGAGAWAAAACAATAACAAAGCTGAATTTTATTTTAAAATGAAATTTTCGTAGCTCAGTTGAAAAGTTTATATACGAAAAAACCTACTCAAATAAATACTGAAACTATTCCTATAAGTTATTGCATTTTTTACATTTTCTATGCCAACTTGCTATCTTCAAATATTTTACTTCTTCGGCTGAGCTATTTTCAAAATAATTTAATCAAGGTAACGAGTTTAGATTACGACTTAAAAAAAATATTTGTATATACCTCTGCATACCGCACTTATTATAAATTTCAAAATCTACAACCCTTTGAGGCTGCATGACGTATGAGTAACTTTTTACATCTTCAATACACAACTTAAACTCTTTGAAGCTACGTGGCGTATGAGTACCTTTTTATGACTTAGAACGCAAATATTTTCGTTATAATTAACACCATTTCATTATTTATTCCTCACTGAACACCAACTCCACAATAATTGCGCTTTTTCAAAACAATATAATTACTGTTTCCAGCCAAAAATGGTTTTGCTTCGACTTTTCTTAAAAAATATTACACAACCTTGATGACAATTCGACCAGAATAAAGTACACCCTTAGGCGCATTAACCCAGTTTAGCAGATTTCGCTGGAATCASTGCAAAAAGCAGAAAGGCGCACAATTAGCGCGAAATGTACACAGAGCCATTATATAATTACAGCTTTTTAAAGCGGCAAATATAAAAAAGAGTTGTGCACACAATTTACTGAACAAACACATTGCCAAGACAAAAAGTCGGAATTCTTTGCATGGAAAATTGCTGGTTGAAAGCAAAAAATGGTTTTGGTTGTGTGTACATGCGCATTAAAAGTCAATTTCTAAGAAACACTCTCAGCACAATATCTATTTAATGAATTGCAGTCGCGCCTTTTGGGTGTTGCGGCGCCGTTAAATAATGAATGAGTGCCAATTACGAAATAAATGCCACGATAAAAAATTGTATGTGTGTCAAGCGTTTACTTTAGATGTGGGAAAGACATATTTTTATAGATGCTTCTACTGATTCTTAATTGATAAAATTCAGAAAAACATAACTGGATGAGGAAATTATTAGAAAGAAAGARATCAGTGTTGAATGGATTTAAGAAAATGTAGGTTAGAAGTACAAACGTTAGTTTTGGATGTACAGAGGCTATAATATCCTTCATGGGTGCTTTTCTTGTATTATTAAAGGTTGTAACAAAATGGAATCTTTATCTTGAGCGGTCAGTTTGTATGCAACTATGTGCTACAGTAGCTTAATTTGAATACATTATACCTGCGGTAATAAACTGTACCAAATTTCATGAAGTTATACTGCCATATAAACAAGTTTTTCATACATGCACTCTACTTTCATTAAGTGGTTTGTATGGCAGCTATATGCTATAGTTTCCCGATTTAAAAAACTTCTTCAGAGATTGTAGCGATGCCTTGGATAATAATATAAGCCAAGTTTTGTGAAAATATCTCCTCAAATAGAAAAGTTTTCCATGCATCGACTTGACCGATCCCTTTGTATGACAGCTGTATACTATAGTTGTCCGATCTGAACAATATGTTTGGTGATTATAGTTTTGCTTTAAATAATTGTCCGTGCCAAATTGCGTGCAGATATACTTGAAAATAAACATTTTTTCCTTACAAGAACCTGATTTTGATCGGACATTTTGTATAACAGCTATATGCAGTAGTGGCTCGATATCGCCCGTGCCGACAACAGTTCAATTTCTTGCGGAGAAACAGACCTGTGTAAAATTTCAGATTGATAACTCAATAACTGAGGAACTATGTTGCATATATACACATATTCCTGACAAAATAGCAAATTTCTGTACAGAATTGTGAATGCTATCTATGATAACCTAAAAAAGTCAAAGTCAAAATTTAGACACATTTTTATTTAAGTACAGGTATTCTACAATATAACGTATACTTTTAAAWCATACTTTATAAACACATTTCATCTCAGTCGCACTGTTCCTCACACCACTAAGAGATTAATACGACTTCAAAGCATACACTTTCAATTGCATTAAACATTTTATTTATTTGCTAATGCCAACAAAGGATTTTTATTGCTATGTATATGACACGCACGCACGTTCGGCACAGCCAAGAGGCAAACGTGTGCCTTTGAAACATCATGTAGTCTGCAGTATGCGCATAAAAGCCGTTTATATAGGGAAAATATTGTTCATATTCAAAGCGAAATATTTTTACACTGTCTGATTTATATGCTCGTTCCGCATAGTGGTTCATACGTACCAGGTTTATGTATTGCCAGCTAACTTTTGAAGTTAGCTCCAACCATATGTTTTGCTTAGTGCGCCATGCCGTATGAGTAACTTCAATGCCAGCACGAGTATACGCTTTTTTGTACTAGAAAAAATATTAACGAAGAGGTATGCTGTGTGAAAAAATACSTGGCATTTGTTTAAAAAGTGGTATTACGCTGCTGATCAAAGCACGTGTGCAGTCTTCACGACAGCATATGTGCATATCTGTTTATACCGGTTTTAGTCTTTCAGTTTTTGAGATATTGCTCTGAAATTTTGCACTCATAATTTCCACCCCAAAAACATACAAATTTATGGGAATGGTCGATATCAGACCACCATAGAATATGGGTGCCTTAAAAAGTGACCGATCGGCGTCAAGAGCTTCTGTGGAAAAACTTGTGTATTTGACGAGATATCTTCACTAAATTTGGCACGAGTTATAGTCTAAGGTATCGATGCAATCTCCGCAGAAATTGTTCAGATCGGACCACAATAGCTTACAGCTGCCGTACAAACCGACCGTTTCAAATTGAGTTATTTTATTGTATGCTCTTTCATGTGACAAGATATCTGCAAGAAATTCAGTATATATTATTATTTATTGTTTTTTTTTTTTTGTCAGTTTTAATGTTTGCCCTTGGACATACTCAAATTAATATTCATAATTGTAAATTCACTAAGAACAATAAGCAGTCAATTTACCATTTTCCACATTTTTATTACATAACCGAGTACTTCCTTCCTACAACTACAAATGAAATACTCTCTTCATCATTAATCTCSATTAGCTTTAATTGCGTAATGCCGTTTAATGCGTGCTGCAAAGCCATTGCCAGCGATTTGTTTCGCATTTCCTTTACGCAACGAATTGTGTAATAGACCTTGAATATTTGGCAGGCTAGCTGAGTGAGTCAATGGCCTACTCAYTTTGTCTAACTAGCCGCTGCAACTRTTGTTTGTGCTACTTTCAACACTTTATTTTACTTTCTGTGTATTCTGTGCTGTTTTTACTTGCATATGTGTGTTACTCTTTCCCCTTGCGGTATATTTCTATTTGTCTACGGCTTCACACCCTCTTCGATATGTATAACAAAGACGATGATCCATTCTGCCGGTTTATCACAACCATTTATCAAATTATGTTCAAAGCGAAAGGAGTTTCACACTTTGCACTTAAGTAACTCATGATTTAATGTGATTCGAGACTGTGTGCTTTTAAGTGTAAATTTAATCAAACGCGATTTTTGCAGGACGTAAGAGTCGAGTTCTATTTTACKTGGAAATTTGTTTCAATATTTTTGTGAAAGGAGATCTCATTGAGTCGTTATATTGGCTGAAAGTTTAGTTTCAAAATATTATAAAAAATATGTATTACAAAATATAACAAATATAAAAGATTTAAGTTCTTTTCCCGGAATACCATTATGTGATACAAAAAACAAAAGATTAGATAGAACAGATTAAAAATATATTAGCCAAAAAGTATTCAATACTGTTTTTATTGTAAAAATGTTGCCTACCTTTGCGGGTATTTAGATTTTTTTTTTAATCAGTGAGTAGTAGTTAGTATATAAATAAGGGCCTTAATTTCGATTACAAAAATGAATTTGATAAAAAAAAATAATAATAGATTGCAGAGCGATATTTTTTTAAATATGCTTATAGTTCAATTCATTTTTCAACCAAGCATAGGTCAAAGAATTGTAAGGCCAAATAGTTTCTTGTAGCATCCGTTCTTTGTTGGACGGTTAGTAAAGTAGAGATATTATATTTTAAGATCTAAATTACGACTGACTGCAAAAAAAAAAAAACAAAATTCATTAAATATGAAAAACAAAAAATACAAAATTAGAATGCTCTAAAAAACTGTCTCTTAAACAACCTTGAGTAATATACAAAATTTATTTAATCTTTTCCAGATCTTCGACATAATGTGGAGCGACCCACAAATTACCGATGGCTGTAAGCCGAATGCGCTACGTGGCGCTGGCACCTATTTCGGTCCCGATGTAACCAAACAATTCCTGGAAAAATATAAATTGAAGTTCCTTGTGCGTTCACACGAATGTAAACCGGACGGACATGAGTTCACACATAATAAACAGGTAAAAAACAGCTCGCTTAAATGAGGTAAAAGAAAAGAAAGACGAATATATTTCARGGATATATATTAGAAGGCTAAGCTACTCAAATTTTTTTTTCTTCAAAGATGTACATTTTTTATTATTTAGTGCATTTGGGGCACATTTTTTCAGAACTTGAGACATTTTGCCGTTCGGTTTCATTTGAGAGTCAATACTRTGGACCTTCAAATGACACCTGAATAGCAGATAACATGGGTATAGGTACATTCTAATGAGCTTTAATTTAATTTTGTGATGAGTTTTAACTTTCAAAAATTATTTTTTGATGGGATAATGATTATTTTTCAGTAAATTAGAGGTTGGTATAAAAGTTAAGACAAAACAAATAATATAAATTTATTTTCTTAAGCTCTCAGTTCTCTACATATATTTTTCATATGAAAATACTGCACAAGCAAGCGATTTCTCTGCCTTAATTGTATGTGGTGCATGACTTTGATAAACTATTTTTAAAAGTKCCAAAATGTAGGCCACGTAATCTGCTAAATCTTATTTTAACCAAGACTTCAAATAAYAGTATTATATTTTATTTATTATAAAAACAGTATGACTTTTATAAATAATATTAGCTTTTAAAGGAGAAAAAAAATATTTTCAAGAGTTAAAAATGTATTTTCTATTTCTCGCACCCAGGTTATCACAATATTCTCGGCATCCAATTACTATGCCGTTGGTTCAAACAAGGGTGCCTACCTGAAGTTCGGTCCCCAGTTGGATACACAATTTGTGCAATATATCTCAGCGGCATCGAAGACTGCCAGACTATCATTCCAACAACGCATAAGCATTGTCGAGAGCTCAGCGCTGCGTGAATTGGGTGCGCGTTTACGCGACCGACGTGTACAGCTCGAAGAGGAGTTTTCGAAATTGGACCCAAAGAATACTGGTAAACAGMAAGTGCTGCAGTAAAACTATTTCAATTACTAAATAGTTATATTTTAGGYGGCGTGACAGTCGCACAATGGTCAGACACAATGGAGCGTGTGACGCAAATGTCTTTGCCATGGCGTTTGATGCGCGACAGATTGGCACCGCCTTTTTCGCCGGACGAACCAAATATCGTTAACTATCTGCTGACGTTGGAGCTGCTTGAAACGGATGTTATAGTAAGACAATTATTTCAAAATTTTTGCTAATTGTCTGTAATATATTTTTATGCTAATAATTTATAAACTCAATTTCATTTTCAGGTTGAGGAAGCGGAGGCTTCTACAAGCGTCACCGATGCTCTGTACAAAAATAAGAGCAGCCTGGAAGCAATATTTCACATACTGGACAAAGACCATTCGGGTGTGTATGAAAAAAGTGCTAAGAAATGTCCTAAACAAAATTAAATTTAAATTGCGATATGATTTGTTTCATGCTTTCTTCAATATCCGCAGGTCAAATATCGTTGGATGAGTTTGGTGACGCGGTGGATTTGCTACGTAAATACATGCCATCGGCTGGTTCGAAGAAAGAACTAATGAATATGTGCCAAATGATGGACATAAATAAAGACGGTTTTGTGGATCTCAACGAATTTCTAGAGGCATTCCGTCTCTGCGATCAAGCGCGCAAAGCGCCACAACCCACAAAACCCAAGATGGCACGACGCAAGTCATGTAAGTGTATTTGTTATTTATTTATGGTTTTCTTAGYTTTTGTAAATAGAATTTCGTAGTGAATATTCAAGAGGTCGTMACTTTCATATCTTTAGAAGATATCTCATCTCCCAAATACTTTTCAGTACATATAATTGTTGAAGAGTCTCTCGACGATTTCCTACAAGTTATCTGCACTTAACTCAGTTATATAGTATWATTTCTGAGTACTTATTTTTTGTCAAGTCTATACAATTTGAAAACTAAAAATTTCGCTCCAAATATTTTGCTATGTTATATTTTTCTCTCTCTACTTGCAGTGTCAGATTCATTGCGCGTTGCCGAGCTCGCTGAACAACTTTCTGTGCAGAAATTCGCAGATACGGAAACCGACATCGATCCGCGAGATCATGCGTAAGTGATACTCAGTGCAAAGCCCAAAATATAAACAAAGTGACGGACACATACACACATATGTGAGTACTCAAAAGTAAGCATAGAATCTACTAATGGTGGAGGCACTAACAACTATAAGCGAAGTAGACTTTTACAAATTGTCAAAAGTATAATTTGTGGATAATCACAAAACTGTTATGAATTAATTTCGGTTAATATGCTATGTTAGTTTGTAAAATATTTCTATTTCTATAAATAATTTTTTAAGCAAATTATTTCTCACATATACAAACATATTTACGTTGTGTGTAAATAATGCGCGTTAGATTTTTGTATTAGCACAGTTATATTGTATAGATTTACTTTACTTACKTAGACTCAACGAATGCTTTCCGCTGCATGTACCAGATTCTTACTCCGTCCAAACAACACTATTTCTAAGTACTCTCAATAATTTATTTGTTTAAAAATAAAATTATTCAATTATATAAGTAAACCTTGCGGGTTCCTAATTTTAAAAGTAGCGTTTACAACATGGATTAAAAATAATTGAATTTGAATTTTGTGTTTCTAAGCTCACATTTAGATACTCATTTGCTATGTATAGAAATATGGAAATCACAACTTTTAGCAACATTAAGATTAAATTAATAAACAATTAAAATTTATTTAAAATTGAAATAATTAATGTTACTATTAAATTGGTATAAAATTAACAATACTAATTTTTAGATTAAATATATTTAAATACTCTATGGAAATAGAATTTTAGACCCATCACCTTTCTTACCAATAAGCTTTAGCGATAATTAGCATATATTAAAGCGCAAAATCCCAATTTCAATTTCTAAATGCCTTTATTTAATGAGATCTAATCTRTATGAAATCATAAAGTTTAATTCCAAATTAATATTTTATATCGCTGTATAAAAAATGTTATATATTTAAACTACAAGTAGTTAGGTAAAAATTTTTATTAATACTATGCCTCATAATTCAGTTTTGAGAAGTTTTAGATACGCAATTTAACAGTTCCTGTGAATATAACTAGTCCCGGAAATGAATTAGTTAATTTATTATAGTTTATTATCGCCAAAATAGTTTCAAAATCGATTTCAAGGTGTCGATTTATTTGTTTCAATGTGTAACTATTTCTCGTAGTATGGTAAGAGTGTTAATAAAAGGTTTTAATAATTTTTGTACAAATGTATGTTTCTTTGCCGGGTTCTGTAAACTGCCATGTGATGTTAAATTTTTTAGTTCTATAAATTAAAAAAAAATGGCTTAAAAAAGAAGTTTCTAATATTTATTGTTGAACAATAGTATAGTATATCGAAAAATAATTGTTTTTTTCTGCGAAATTTTTAGTCTCTATCTACTCCCCTTTAATTTTAAT
>NW_017535219.1:664945-669044 GCF_001853355.1 Bactrocera latifrons
TAAAAATTTTGAAGAAAAAACAATTAAAGCAAAAAAACAAATTTTGAAAACAGAAAAAATATATATTTAGTTATAATCAGTTTTATGACATTCTTCATATAACATAAAAAAATGCATAAAACATTTGTGTAAATATTATTAGAGCAATCAATACATTAAAACAAAACATACTAACTTTGCCATAAAATAATTTTTAAATAAAGCAGCATAAAGTTTGAACAATATGCACATTCTAAAAAACGCAAAACATACACAAAAATCCATGTAAAAATATATTTAAATATGCAAAGCTGGAAATGACATTCCCAAAGTTATGTTAAATAAGAAACAAAATTAAATAAATGTGTGCTAATAATTTAAAATAATAATTAATAATTTGTGAGCAACTAGCAGTCTCTATGAAATTAATCAAATAAATTTATTATTAAGTATTTACGTATGTGTCATTTAGCAAATTAAAAATACTTAGCTAAGGTATTCGATTACACGTTAAAAAATAAATAAGTGTTAACTAAGCCAATTATATTATATTAACAAAATCTATTTAAATGTCAGTTTCGTATTGGCGCGCTCACCATTTATATAAAGACTATACATTTTTCATCAAAAACCTATAAATTCTTATAAAAATATGTCATATTCAAAAAACGCAAACAACAAAAGACGCATGCCAGTTTTGTAAATTATTTTCCAAACAAAAACATCAAAATATGTATGTATATTTTTAAAACACCATAAATTATTTTACTAAACAGCTTCCTCAAAACTCTCACCGCCGCAAAACCTCCAATAGAACACCACTCCTTATATATGTATATGTTAAATCATAAGATTTCAGATATTTATAAACCATAAAAAATAGAAATGGTATTAAATAAAATAAAATGTTTAAGAAATTCAATGAAAAACATTACAACTAAAGTGTTTCATTTAAAATTTTGGAGGTTATGCGCTAAAAATGTTGTGAAGCAATAATATTGTTTCGCAGTGCTCATAATTAGTGCCACCACTGTARTCGCTAGCAGTGTGCGTGCGCGTCCTAGCCACAAACCTCGCACCTGAAATCTCACGTAAGTACTAGGCCACCAGCGAGCATAAGCAAGCAACTGCAGAGTGCTGAGCAATTCACGTTTCTTCCTTTCCATATATATTCACACTTACGTCCCACAACACACTAACAAATATCAATGAAATACACGCATTGCACTTTCAGTGGCAGCATGGATTGCTGTTTCTGTTCACCTATTACATTTCACCCGGAATTTTACTAAATTTAAATGATTTTTCAAGCAACCAGCCCAGAGCGAGCAGGAAGAAAAAATTTTCAAGGACACAGAAATCACGCMTGTGCAAATAAAATTTCTGTTGAATTATCAGGTGCCCAGTTCGTATATGAAAGCAACTGTGCAAACGTGAGCAATCGTCATTTCTCTCTCTCTGTTTTCTCACGTTCGCTTACTTAGTTGTGTTCCACAACACGTGAGCTTAWTTACTTACATCAATCAACCAATCACTGCGTCCTTGCCAACAACTTACATTTACATAGAGCTTCCATACAAACAACAAGCGTTCATATCGATCATCCAATCAGTGACATTAGTCATACATTTTGCTCAAGCCAACTGCTTTTTCTGATATCCTATTAGCATTAACACGTCCATGTTGCCGATTTTGATATTGTTTACACGGACAGACAAAAAAAAAATATTTGTCGAACGCTCGAATTCATACGAATATTYTCGCACAGCAGCAGGCACGCAGCGAGCATGCGAAGGCAAACAGGCAACGACATTTCTTTGTTGCTTTACCTATGCTTCCTCTAATATATACTTAAAATATTATATTAATGGTTGAAAGCACAATAATGCGTATCGATCCACCAATCACAACTGCATATGATTTGCCGAAACTGCAGTGAGGTGTCATTATCGCTGATGCTTGCTTGCTACTTTTGAGTTCCTAGTAGTTCTAAGCAAATTTGTGGCTTTGCTCAAAATCACAGCGCCTCCGCAGTAGCTGCACCGCAAGCAGCATGGCAGTGAGGCTTAAATTTTCAATAATGCTTCTGGAAATATATTAGGCGAACAGAATTTATGGTAGATGACGTACTACTATGCATTACGAAAATTCCCTCACATATCCTTCGCAGCAGCACTGCATATTGTTTTGGTGTGCAGATTGTTGGTAGTTTACCCACGCGCAGAAGGCRTATGAAAATGTAAACAAAAGAGAATGCGATCATGCTCATTTATTTACACCAACAAACAGCATGTTTGATGTGGATGCTATTTTGCAACAGGACTTTTCGCATTCCGATGTGGCAGAGTTACCGCGTTGTCAATAATAATTAAATATATATTTTTTGTTTTATAATTACTATTTATGTATATACAAAATTGGATGGTTGGGTGTTTTGGGTTGTTTTTGTTTTACTTACCTATCAGTAACGTGGTTGTAATCGCAACAAAAAAATATAATACATACTTCAATCCAATGGATCTATAATTGAATTAAATAAATTAATTTATTATATTAAAATATTTTTCAAAGCTTTTTCGGCCAATGTACATTCTGGCCTTAAATTTTGTTTTATATAAAATCGCATTAATTGTGCTTATTTAAGGCATTTTTGCAAGGCCTTGTTTGATGAGCTGCTTTAGATAAAGTACATTAAAGCACCACTGTGTGCTAAAAAATGATTTTTGAGACATAAAAGCTTTGCTAGGAGTTTGCTAAAGTTCTTTGTATTATGAAACAACACAGTTAGCTTTTTGTAAAGCTTAGATTAYTTACGCAACGAAGCTTTAGCATACCAATGAGCTTTCAATAAAGTTCAGTTTTTCTTTGCATTAAAGCTTTACAATGCAAAGTGCCGATGTGCTTTCATCAAAGCTCTATTTTATTTTTCATTCAAGCTTTATAAAGCTCAACATTTGCAGTGCCCGTTAAAAGTTTTCAAGACCTCAAAAGCTCTTTTTTACCATAATTTTTATAGCAACCATTCATACATATAAAAAAAAATCACATTTGTATTTTATTTCATCAATAAATATTTATTCTCCATTAGTTAGTACTTTGCTATGTATTATATGTAGTTATACATATTGGATTTCTGTTTTTTTGGTATGTATGCGTATTTTTGAAAATTATTTACAACTTTTATGCATATTACTTGATGTTATTCCTACCTTGTTGTAGTCTTAAGGGCTATGAAATAAATACTTTTACGGCTGCTAAAAGCAAACTCATTATGAGTAAAAATACATATATGGAGAATATTGCAATTTCCTAAAAACTAATTAACTTAGTTTTTGAGAAATCAAACAACTAGGCTATATGCTAAAATATCACTAATTGTTAGCTGAATTTTAGATTTTTATAGTAATTGGTGATTTAATATTATTTTTCTCTGGTTTATTCTATAGTCAAAGCTTTTTACAATATTTTTAAGAGTAACTTATTTAAAAATTATTATTAAATAAAATTGACTAGAATCGTTTTTGTGAAGAGTTAGTGAATTTTCGTATACAAAAAATTAAAATCACAAGGCCGCTAATAGTTTAAAAAAATGAAAATAGTTTGGCACTAAAAAAATAAAAAAATAATATTTCTCATTGTCTTCCTTTAGTCTTAATATCTTTGTAATAATTTTTGTATTAAAATGTAATAAGTTGGAAAATTTTGCATTGACTATTTTTTGAAAATATATATTTTTTAAACAAACTAAAATAGTTGTTATTTAACAAAAATTAAAATAGAATATTTTCAATTGACTTTCGTTGGAAAATAATATTTCTAGAAAAATTCTAATAGTTTTTGTATAAAAGTATATTAATTTCGATTTTTTTTTTTCATTGACTTTCTTTACAAAATATGCTTTTTTGACAAATAAAAATCATATTTAGTTAAAAAAATTTAAAATAAGAAATCTTTTCAGTGACTTTCTTTACAAAATAATTTTTCTAGAAAAATTTAAGTAACTTTGGGCTTAAATAAGACATATTTTCATTGACTCTTTCCTTAGAAATATTCAAAGATAATTTATATTATATGCCAAAATTCGTTTAAGTTTATTTTTCTGTGTTTCTAACTCACAAAA
>NW_017535219.1:670017-693147 GCF_001853355.1 Bactrocera latifrons
TTTGCATGTAGAAGCCGTTGGCAGAGATATCTCTGTCGTTGGTGTTTGCACGAATATTTACAACAGTAGCGACAAAAAAATATGTATGTACATATATGTATAGCACGCGAAAGCGATTCTAGGAAATGRTACTCTCTGAAACATAACATACATAAGTGATCTTTGTTTACATAACAGCTGCTAGTAAATGCATTTRTTTTAAGCTTTAGACAAATATTTCGCAAAATGGTGGATATGTAAAAGAGATAAAATTTTTGCCAAACGAAAATTTGGAATAAATAAAATAATTTTTAAAAGTTTGTAAATGATTTTCGAAGACGTGTGTAAGATTTCAAGAAGATAGCGAGAAATAATCTTGATAACCGACTTCGAAAACAGATTTAAGAAAAATTTTAATTCAAGTGCGCCACTCAAAAACGGTCAGTAGAAAAATTCATWGAATATAATAAGGCAACAAAAACATTTTTTTTGCAATCGTGAAACACATGTAACCCCTTAAGGGGCTTGGTAATGCCCTGAACAATATGTTTGACTACAATTTCTTACGATGACCTCAATGTAAGCGAAATTGGATTTTAAATGTTGCCTCCACTTCTCCGCCAGCCACCTTGTTTTGAATAAACTTGGCAGACATTTAAGAATTACTATAGATATTGGTTGTAATATGTACGTTTGTATGAATATGTGTGTATGTAAACATTTTTGGTCACAAGGTATTTAAATAAGATCAGTGTAATTACTTAAAAAACGCCTTTGTTACGCTACTTTAGTACAATACACATAACCATATATTTTACATTAAACGGTTAGTTCTCTTATTTTTTTTTAAACTACACAACTACTGTTTAATAATTACTGTTATCATTATATATTTACACGGAAAAGCAAACGAAACGGATACCTATAATTAGTAATCAATGGAACAACTGCCAGCTAGCTGCTAGCCCTTCCCCTAATTAGTATTATGACATAATCATTTACGCTTACCATTTATATATTTGTATATGTATGTGTTGCTGCATGCGTGCATTATCAAGTAGGTTTGTATTTATGTAATATATGTACTATATATAACGCCTCAAATCATTGTGAGCTCAGCTCTTGCGCGCTCAAGCGCCACCACAAAATAATTCCAATTACTTATTACTCATACATTCGTTTCGATGCGATACGAGCTTGGCTCTTTGACTAGACCGCGTTTCTCCAATATTGCACAGTCGGCGCTGACGCGCTTCAACTTTTCCGCCACCCTTGAGGAGTGCTGCATGCGCGCTTTGATTGCGGATGCTGTTTTCGGCTTCACCTGCTCGTATTTGCTACACTTTTGCTTGGACATATCGTGATCGCTTTCGCTCTCATCRGCGAACTGTATGTCGTCTAAGCCGAGTAGACCGTCGCTTAATTCKGGCGATGTCTTCTTCTCGACTAAAGTTTCTTTCTCCACATAAGAGCCCGTCATGGACTCGGTCATGGAGTCGGTGATRGAATTCAACAATACAGCGGGTATTTCGGGTGTGTCACGCGGTGTTGCATGCGCCGATACCGCGTCCGCCGCTTCCATCGATACTGTTGGTGAGCTGTGTATGTTACGTGCGGATTTGGTGCTGCACAACTGTTGCATTTGTATGACCACATCACGTGCGCCGCTGCGCAGCGAAGAGGKGGAACGTGATTGCTGTTTGGCGTGGCGACGTTGCTTGCGCGAAAAGTAGGGTGTGGGTTGTTTACTGGCCGCGCTTGTGGATATGTTTTGCTGTAGCAATGTGTTCTTTAGATTCATTTCGGTGGTGGGCGAGGAGGCCTTCGACTGCAGTTGACTGCTGAGTGGCGAGAGCTCATCGGATGARGGTGTTGTATTGCTGGTGGTGTTGGCGCTCGACTCTGTGTTGCTGCGCGCGCTCAAATAATGCCCATATCGCGGCATTTTGATCTCCTCATAGAGCGGCTCAGTCTCGTCGGGTTCCGGCATKGGTTCAGGTGTTTTATCATCCTCATCGCGCAGATCGGTGATCACCTCAAGCGGTGGYACCCAGATCAGTTGCGCCGGATCCATACCCAAATAGGAACCCGGTGCTGCGCCGGCATTTATCACATTGTAATCGTAGTAATCGAGCTCGAGCTCTTCCTGATTGCCCAGTGAAAATTCAGAACCGGGTCGTGCAAGTAACTTTTTGCGATTCTGCTTCTCTTTGCTCTCCTTAGGATTGGTGGTACGTATGGTTGCTGTGCTAACGACGCTTGCAGCTGGTGAATAGCAGCCCTGAAAAGCATAAACAAAATGAAAATAAGTTTATTAAAGATCCATAACCAACAAGTGGCGCTAAATATGTGACCTTCAGCGGTCTAAACTCACATTTGTCAGCGAAGCGCTCGCACAACGTGACACGTATTCGCGGAGCGACGAACGCAATGAGTCGCGATCACTRAGCGTCGTTTGGTCTAAGTGTTGTGCTGAATGCGGCATCAATGTGCCTGAGGGCCCATAACGGTTGAAGCGACTGCTATGTCTGATRGGTGGACTGGCGCAAATTGAACTCATACCTGACGAAATGATCGACTCGGTGTCCTTACCGCTGTCCTTGCGTGTTAGTGTGCCACTAAAAATGCCGCTAGTCTCACCRGCGCCCGTAGTAGAGCCCAAACCCTCCTCTAGTGAAGGCGACCGACTGATGCCACTCACAGATTCTGGCGATTGTGAGATTTCATTGCGCAAAGTGACAACTGAGCTGTTACTGCCACGCTCTTCATCGCTGCAAGAAAGAGTAATGCAAAATGAGTGAAGTCAGCGATAAGTTCTTGTAAGATTGGTACGATTTCTTGGAAGTTTCTTCTTTTTATGCGTTTTATGTGCCTACTTACCACTTTACCATGCGTGTCGTCGTTTTGGCATCCTCTTCTTCTTCGGGGTCATTGAATTCCGTTTCGCGCGCCAAATTCTCCGCATCGACGCTCTCCCGCAATATGGAGTGACGTAACTGATGTTTCGGACGCATCTTCACCAAATAGATGACCTCCGATAGCAGCGTGGTAGTCGAAATGGCGCGTGATGGCGGTCCTTGCAAGGAGCTCATTGAGGCGCGTGGCGTGTGCAGTCGAGAGCCTTCATCACGACGACGCGCCACTGCCAAATGGTACTTSCGATAACGTACAACATATTGCGCACCTAAAAGTATGCAGTTGAGGCAAAAAGTCACATTGAAAAAGCAAATGGCGATAACGGTACAGATTTTTATTTTTCGTAAGGCTGAAAGTCCGCAAAACTGCGTGCAGGCAGAGCTGAGGCYAGCAGCCAGGAAAGCTATGCGGCACTAAAATATAGAAAAGCAAGCATTTGCCGCAGCGCGATTTGCTAACAGCCCTTTAATGTTTGCGGCTTKAGTTGGCTATCTTGTGGAATATATTTTGTAGGTGCTTAAAAATGATCTGACATGCCACTAATAGSTGCCAAAGCTGCCGAAGCATTACGTAAATCCCACAAAAGCAAATCAAGTGCTGAAATAATCGAAAAATTTCTTGACAGCCAGTTAATGCGCGCAGCAGGGCGCAAAATTAGGACGTTTGGCAGCATGTAACGCTGTAGGCGTCAAATACAACGAAACAACTGTAAATTTATTGCCTATCAGCTGCGTTAAAGCATGAGCTAAAAGCTTTAAATGAGGAGGTCTCTGAAGCTTTGTAGGAAGAAAATATATAGGCTATTATTAAGTTTAGTGTTAACCAGTCCATGTTGTTTAACAGTGGGCCAAAATCACTTCAATCACTTGAAAATGTAGTAAACTTTTTGTATTTAATAGTTTAGCATAGAGTGCGCTGATGCTCTCTCTCCCTTGGTTGTAAGATTCGTGGAACAAGCTAATTTTGTGCTTCCGTTACATATACTCTTGAAGYAAAAACTTGACTTRACGACCGAAAACATCAAAAATGTCCATAAAATAATTTTTGGTCCCGTAAAGTGAAGTTGTTCGGGAAAGCAGGCACTCCAGAGTTACCAACTGCATGTGTGCATCATAACATTTACGAATATTTGGGTATGAAAAGGCCTTGTGCCAAATTGGTGCCGCGCGAGCGCACTTTTGATCAAAAACAAAAAGGAGTTGATGATTCGGAGCTGTGTTTGGAGATATTCATGTCTAATAAATCCGAGTTTTCGCGTCGATATGTGATAAGGATGAATTATGGCTTCATAATTTCACTCCCAATCGTCCGTCATCCCAATGCGATGAACCCGCTCTACAGCGTGAGAAAACGCAACAGCCGGCTGGCAAGATTATGGCGTCTGTATTTTAGAATACGCACGGCATAATTTTTAWTGACTACCTTGTAAATGGTAGTTGGTCATCAACAGAGARTAAAAAGAAAGTGTTTTTAGATAATGCAATGTGCTACAAGTCAGTGAAAAGGATTTCAAAAATCCATTAATTGGGCTTCGAATTGCTTCTGGGTTCACCGTGTCTCCAGATCTGGTCTCAAGCGTCTATTTCCTGTTTTTAGACCTCAAAAGAATGCTACCTGGGAAAAATTGTTTGTCGAATGAAGAGGTGATCGCCGAAACTGTGGCCTACTTGAAGCAAAGGACAAAACACACAAAAAAAACAAAAAATGGCAAAGAAAAGGTATGAAGGTCGCTATAATCAGTGTTTGACGCTTGAAAATTTTTACCCACTGTACCTGGTCCAACTATCCACAAAACTATTTACCTATTACAGACAAATGCTTAGCTTACCAACACAGTACTACAAACATAGGTATAATATGCCTTTGCATTTACATTAGAGTGTATACTTATATATGTATGTACATACGTACAACTTATTTTGCGGGCACACGCAACCCTTTCATTTGGCTCCTTTCAATTCYAAATTTGCTCACTTTTTCACTAGATACAAATATTCAACATTTTGGCTTGGCTTGCACTGAGGCAACACTCATTGCCCTCACCGACCCGCCCGCTCTGCGCCTGCATTCGTTTGTGGTTTTTTTACGGTACTTACCCAACAAGGCGCTGATCAAGATAATGATGCTGGCAAAGACCACCGCACTCAAGTGGACCAACGTAAATTTCGAACGACTAAATTTTGGCTTCTGCGAAACGTTGCGATTCTTTGCCGACAATCTGCTGGTGGCTGCGGCCAGTAAAGTAGTTGTTGTCTCATTGCGCGCTGCTGGCGGAGACAAAATGCATACATAGAAAGGAGCATGAAAGAAAATAAAAAAAATAAAAATGGTATGAAAAATGAAATGGAAAAAAGGAAGAGAAAATAGTACGAGTTACCATAGTGAAAAGTCACACAAATACACTAAAGTTGTAGAAAATATGCAAAAATCAACATCATTAGCATGAAAGCGAAAGGACATTGTGGCGAAGAGTGAGTAAAAGCAAAAACCAAACAAAAGAAAAAGAAAAATGCTAAATAAAAATTGCATAAAAAGTGGATAGAAATTTGTCGCATTCATATTACAAATAGACTTATTTTATTAAACTAACACCAAAAAAAAACAAAAAAGAAACAAAGTTTGCCGAGGGAGAATGACGAAAAGGAAGCGTAAAACAAATACTGTTGTCAGTGATACCGCATGGGTGACTTATAAATGGAACAGAAGCAGAAATTCGTATTAAATTCACAACAGCGTTGTGCAAATTTCTTTAATTTTTTCTGTTGACAATAATTATTTGTATTTACTTTTTATTTATTTTTATATATTTGTTGACAAAATATCCTATAAAAGGTTTATAAGTGGTGAAAGCTTTTCTAAGCATTTAGAGAAGTGGKCAACGATGAATCGGGTATGTCAAAGAGCGCAGAAAACATTGAAGAAGTAAAGAGAAAGGTGCGGTGAAATCGTTGAATTGTAGTCGGAGAAGCTGGAGAAGAAAAATTCAGCTCATTTGAGTTCACGGAGTGATTAAATTATGTTTAATTCAGACAAATATATTACAAACTTAAGTTCGATGACTTTTGTTGTCACCATAATTTGGTCTRAAATGTCAGAACTAACGACAAATTGAACGACTACTACCATAATTGATTCCAAGTAACCGCAACGGTCTACGGTTTTTAAGCAAATAAAGACTGTTAACTCAAAATATTCTTCAAAAGTATTTGTTAGACTTTTTATGCCATTTGCGTGAAGAAATTATTGGAAAGAAGTATCACCGTAAAGAGACTATCCACTTCTAGACTTTCATCACTGTTTTCTGCAAGGTCCAGGCCCCACTTGCGAGCCGTATACGCATTACTAACAATACCACCTGCAGAAAGTGCAGGGAAGTAGGCATGAGAAAAACGCTGGAACATCTCCTCTGCTTACGTCTGACCTTATCTAGATTGGGACATAGATATTTAGGCGCCCCGCAGTACAAGCGACAGGATGGAGTAATAGAAATAGATATCAAGTATCTTTTAAAGAAGCGTTGAAGTGCTGCACGTATTAATAATGAACTTAACCTTTGTCTGGAAAGCCTTCACTTCCTTTTTATCTCTAATTTCAACTTTTAGAGGCATTTGGATTTTATTGCAAGCTCCGATATGTTAGACAAATTTTGGCCGGAGATTGAACTATGAGTTACGCTTTGCGAATGGGTCCTTATTTTATTTGAGCTACTATATGTTAGGTTCGAAAAAAAAGTTTAAAAGCGGAACTTGGATATGAATTTGTGGAGCAAAACTACTGGTGCTGTATTTTTAAATATTAAGCACCAAAGAAAATTTATTTTKTAGAAGCTGCAACTTTTCTATTTCCTAAGCAAAAAGTAATGGCAATATTGGATTTAAATTTACACTACCTTCATTGAATAAAAATGTGCCTATAAATCGGCTTGGAACATCCTTTAAACTTTTTGTAATACGCAGCACCCTCCAAAATAACAAAAGTTTCCTTTAAAATTCGAAAAATCCTAAAATTGCAACAAACTGGAGCACATCTATCAGAAAATACAWTAACTTTCAAATAGGGGAAGGTTTGTTAAAAACTAAAATTACGCGAGATTTAGGCGAAAGCCTCAGATATTTATGWGTGAATACCAAAATTGATATGCAAATATGCGAGGCACGAGCGCAGTCCGATAAGTCGGAGGTTTTTCACCCTGAAACTAGAGTTGATTGAGAGCTCCTTCACCTCTGAAGAAATTGAAGATTTGTGATACCGCAATTACACTCACGGCTGAMGAGTGATCAGACGGGAGACGACTGAAGAGTCTTGCCCGCATGGTCTGATACTCCYAAATTAGGAATCCCTCAGGCCTTTTAGCGACACCAAGGTGCCATAAGCTATAGCTTCCGAGAAGAGAGTTCAACGAATACTCCCAAAAGACGGCAGACCAGATGACCTTCAGACTTCTAGAGTAAGCACACCACACGGATATGGAAATCGCCCCCCTCTCTACGGTTGTGGTGAGCGCTAAAGGCGAATCGTCGACTGATGGATCAGTCTTCAGTCTAGAGCGGCTCTTCAAGTGTTTTTATGGTGGTTTTTTTCCTTTAATTGATCATTTTTTATCCAAGAAGGTACTTTAACATAGCAGATTTGTGTCGCCGAGTTACATTTTCACTTCAAATCCGCAAAAAGTCGCTGACTTATCAGGCTGAACTTCTGTATAYCGTATATARCATATATACCSATATATCTACATATACTATATCTGYATAAACCTTAATTTAATACGCTTTACGTGCAAACACCAAAGCGGAAGAAAACCAAACAAACTCTACAATAAACTGGCATATGAAAAAAGTACATGAACAAAAAAATATTCGAACAAATGCACGCACACAAGAACACAAACACATACATATATAGCACTCACCAATTTGTTCGACATTCGCTAAAAAGCCACCGGTGCAAGCGGCACTAACGCTGCCCGCCACCGTATTGTTGCTGCTGTTGTTGTTGCTCTGGCCGTTGGCGGACGCTTGCATATCGCTCGCTTCGCCCGCATAGAACTCCAGCAACAATTGCGCGCCACTCGATTCTATTTGTGCTGGCATATTTAAATTACTTCCGCCGTTCAATTCAATGAGCAACGTCGATGAGAGCGACGGACCGTCACGTACTTTGATGTACTGCGCCGGACAGGGCAAGCGCAAAAAGTTCAAACTCAGCGCAATATTCTCCTCGCCATCCACCTGTAACGAGAGCGAGTAGCGAATACATGAAATCGTAAAACTTTGGAAAAATAAATACAACAAAAAAATAACGTTAATAAAACACACACACACACACACATTGTTGAACGCGCGCGCGTGTGTGTGTATGCGTCGGTGCATGGCAACAAAAATATTATTTAGTGGGTGTATGAAATATTGCTCATATGCCAGCGGGCAGCAAGCGCCAACAACTAGACCGTTAGTTTTGAACGCTTGCTGCGTGCCTAGGCAGACCTGTGCTCCATATGCGCGCTTTGCCTTTGCGTGTGTGTGCTTTTTGTTGTAATAAGTTAGCAGATGTGCTTTCGGTTGTGTGTATATCTGCTTCTGCATATGAAATTTTACGTGCTAGTTGTTTCCTTGTTTGTGTAGTTGTTTTTGTTGGCTTTCTAAGTATCAAGTTGGAGTTGTTTTACGGTTGTTCACTTCATTAAAAACGCATGCGGCTGTTTGTGCGCGGCCATTTGTATGCAAAACTCCGCTATTAACTAACAACAACACCAATAATTCAACTAAAAACTGTTCTAATAAAGAGCAGACATTTGTGGGTGCAGGGTTGCAATTTTTATGGCGGATTAGTTTAGTTTGGCGTAAGATGTGAGTGAGCGGTTTTTGGAAGATATCGTTTCGAGCAAAAGATTTTAATTTTTTTACGCTTTGCTGATAACAATTTAACTATCAAAAAAGTTGGTTCAAAAAGTATATTCGAAGAGAGTAAGGAGTTCTTCAAAGCTTCACAATTGAAGGAATTATCGATATCCAACTAAGCTTTTGAACTTGAGCTCGAGTTGAAATTGTAAACGGCTGAACAAATATTTCATATTAAACTTTTGCTTGAGCTTGAGCCTAAAAACGCCCGAACGAATATTTCATATATCTAAATTTTCCTTTTATTTTGTATCTAATGCCGCAATGAGAGAAATTTTTTCCTAACTATACTTTCATACACTTTCTATATATTTCTCTCACTATTTTTGTAAGCTCCGAACTTTCATTTCAGTCAAAAATGCTTCACAGCTTATTGAGACTTGAGGTAGAAAATAATCCAACAGTTTGATTAACCAAAAGACATGATGAACGGCTGAAATGTGCTCGGATTTGGGTGGGAAAAGTGAAAAGAAAAATGTAATGACCAACTAGATTTTTTTATATTTTAACGGGGCAAATTTAGGTGAGAACGAGAAATAAGAATAATATTGCTATAAAAAAGTAGAATATTGATCCGAACAAGAACAAACATATGGCATAAAGTTATTTTTATGGGACATATGTAAATTTCGGTTAAACTGAAGGCCAATAATCGTATGTCTTTCCATGATAAAATAGCAAACCTTACCGAAGAGAAACGTCAAAAAACAAGAAAAAATATGGTGTCGTTTGCTGTCCTTATCGGTGTACTCCTCGGTCTAGAACCATCAGTCTGACAAGATTCTTTGTCGGACTGTTGATTTTTCAAAAATTTTTCGAGTCTAAGAGTACTAGTTGCTCAGTTTTTGAGCTATAGATCTGAAATTTTGCAGACGGCCGCTTCTCTTCAAAAGACTGCTCATTTGTCGGGATGATCTACATTAGATAACTACAGGGTACATATATCGTTACCTAAAATGCAAAACAACGTATCATAAAAAAAAAACGAAATCGAGTTTTTTGCATACGATTCACTATATCATATTGCATATGTATATGCATGAAATTGGCTATATTACAAAACTAGGCATAAAATTTGAAGCTTCCGGTATCAGATATAACCAATGGATAACCAACACATAACCAATATATAACCAATATATAACCGTTTATTAACCAAAACTCAATTTTTTCAATATGAGTGGTCTCTATCATAACTGTTTCGCTCCGCATTTAAACTTTTAAAAAGTGATATGGCGTTTTGCATTTTAGGTGACGATATGTAGCTGTCATATAAACTGAGCGATCAATTCCAAAAAACTGCTCGTATAGAAAACTTTTCATATTTGACATGATATTTTCACGAAATTTGGTAAGGATTTCCAAGCAAACTGTTCAGTTTGGACAACTATAGCATATAGCTGGCATATAAACTTTACAATCAAAGTCATAGAGTTTCTAAAAGAAATGGACCTGGGCAGGGTTTATAGCACAGGTGCTAACTTCGGTTGCATTCTCTTATTTTTAATATTAATAAAAAATATTTTTTATTATTAATAAAAAGCTTCATTCGATGGCTCATAAGTAACCGTAAGATTTTTCAAAATTTGCGCAAATAATTCACGTTAAAGCTACTTGATATATTAAATATCACTGCATTAGTGTTTTGACATGTTGAAAATTATCGCACGAAAGCCACCCGCATGCAGAGGCAGCAATCTAACGTTACAATCGCAACTGTGGTGAGGTGTCCAATATGTGATTAAGTTGTGGTCGCACTCGCAAAGCTTGATATGTGTGGTGTGTGCGAGAGAGCTTTAAAACTGTCAGTGATTTGATTAAACATAGTGCAAGCATAGAAAAATGTATTGCAACAACAACTAGAAAAATAGTACCAATAAATTCTCTCGGTGTAAAAGCATTTATCATAGTATTAGTAACAAAAACACTTGTGGATATAAATTTCCAAGCATATACATATAAATATGTATGTACATATATATATGATGTATGTTTGGGTATATATGTAGATATGTATATGAGTAATCTCCTATGATTTGCTGGCAAAGCCACACATTCATTTGCGTATAAATGCAGACAGACATACAAAGCGCTATAACGAATGGCAGGCACTCATATATGGAAAGAAATATTAATGTATGTATGTGTATATTTATCTAGTAACTGCGCTGATTACAAATTTCAGTATTCATAATTTATTTACTGTCTCTCAGGCATTTGATTTATCGACACACTTCACTCAAGCGCACACAGAAGCAAACACATATACTTTCACAAGAAAATATATAAAGTTTTCCTTTGTATATTTGCCTACAAAAAATATATAGCACATATATGCATACACACTTACATAAATGTACATATGAATATATGAATCGCTGCTCGTCTCTGTTAAAATATTGTTGAACTTTGCGTATAAAAGAATGCGAGCATGCCACCAATACACATGCATGCACACACATAAACAGGCATATGCAAGTGTATTTGCGCATAGCTTTGTATATTACTTACTAGTTTTACAAAAGTTTTTTCACACTAAAGTTTTTCAAAAAGTTTCGAAACACAAAACAGCAGCAGCAAAGTGGGTAAGCTGGTTAAGAGAGTATTAAAATGAAGCAGAAGCAGCCGCAGAGGTATGTAGCTGCAGCGATGAAAAGCGCAAAATATGTAGCAGTTAAAATGAAGTGTTGTGCAAATCTTGGAAACAGAAACACACACACACACACACATGTGTTGACTGAACACTTGAAGCACACGGCAGCATGTGAGTTGGAGAAAAGGATAAAAAGGTCAACTGCTGATTTGCCCACAAGCCACAAAATGGCAGCAAAATAAAAAGCCAGCAAGCCAACAAGCCAGCAAAAAGTAATAATAATAAACCAGCATACATACTGTATGCTGTCAAAACAAATTTGACATATAAAATATTGTCTGTTTACACAGATTTTACAAATTCAACAAGTGGGATAGCCGATAACATCCTGGTCAGGTGGTTTTTATTATACTCGTATTTGACCTATTGCAAATGCAAGGCTTGTACTCGTATGTGAGCGCTTTGTTAGTATATATATTACAGAATATGACACATATATGCTTGCTTTACAATTTTTAACCCTTTTGCAGCTTTTTTCTAACTTTCAAATGGTTATATTCACTAAATAAATGAGCGGAACAATATATCGTCACCTAAAATGCAAAACAACGTATAATCGAAAAATCGAAATTAATTTTTTTATTGCAATAGTGAAACTACATCAGATTACATAAGATTTTCATTGCCGCAGTCATATATAACCAATATATAAGTATTTTATAACCACTATATAACCGCTTTATAACCAAAACTCAAATTTAGTTTTAATATGGGTGGTTTCTATTATAACGTTTTTCCCTCGCCAGTAAACTTATGGAAAGTGGTGTAACATTATTTTGTATTTCAGGTGAAGATATACGTACAAGTACATACAAGCTTGTGCACATWCATACATATATGTATTTTGCTTATATACTTATGTTTTGAGTGCAGTTATTTGGAAAAACTATGCTAATCTGACTGCTTGCTTATATTTGGGCAAAAAGTAATTTAGTCAGTTGAAATTTTTACTTTCAAAACTAATATTTGTCCACATTGGCAAGTGCAATAACAAAGGTTTTTCAGGAGTTTACAGCAGAGGTCATATCAGAATATAATACACAAAACAAATAAATAAATATTTACATACAAATTTTCTATATGCATATACTACAGTGGGCAAAAATAGTAAAACTTTTTAATTCAAATTTCGCGCGAGAAACCATTCGCCGAAATAGTTTTTGTTTTTTTTGGTTGGTATGACTTTCAGTGACACATGTGAAAACTGTCACATCAAAATAATCATTAAAGTTTAGTATATGCTTGTCTCTTTGAATTACAAAAAGTGCATTTCGCGATTTCCACGATGAGTTAAATTATTCAGCAAAGAAGTTCCATTACATTTTGTGCGCAGAAACAAATTTTTTATTGAATAATTTCAGCGAAATATTCAAAATGTTGAAAAAGAGCTTCCTTGATAATTGTTTGTCGCGAGCAAATGTTTTTGATTGGTACAAATTATTCAAAAATCTATCAACATCAACAGATGRTCAACACGTCAGTAAAATAAAATAGGTGCTTAAGAATCGATGAATAATAGTCAGACTTTTTACAGACACCGTTGGACTATCGGAAGGTTCAGTAAAAAAAGATTCTAAAGATCATTCGGGCTTAAGGGGTCAGTAGGGTAATATTTTTTCAAAAATTTGTCTTTTCTTTGCATTTTCTRTTCCCTTATACCTTTAGAATTAATGTAGTAACCCACTTTACCCAATAAAWTSGGTTYWTGTRTTTCAGRTGATGCAAACATGAGAAATCGTGTCCGCCAGTGAAAAAACGCATCTCATTCATSCAGCCTCTGACAGATGCCAACAAAAAATTCTGAAAAAATTGGTTTATACACTCCACGATATACCTCATGATATGTGAAAAAAGTTCTATATTTATAAATATTTCTATGAAAAAAAATTTCAAAAATACAGGAAAGATTACGCTACTTACCCCTTCAGAAAAGTGAAAGGGCGATTGATCACTAATTTTTTTCGAAAAACAACGTCACGTTAACGTTTGCGAAGCAATGCTTTACGACCACCAGGATGCCGTGAAATATATTAGTACTGCCGATAAGTCTTGTATGTAAGCTTACGATACGGAAATAGCTAATCAATCGGCCGAATATCGTGCAGAGGTGAGCCGAAGCCGAAAAAACACTTCAAAGCAGATTAAAAATTGAGCTTATGTTGACAGTTCTCTTCGATTATCGAAGTGTGGTGTACTACGAATTCTTTCCGACCATAACTCAAGATGAAATGATTATTACTAATCTCAATTTACAATCAAGCTAAAGCTTATCGTACCAGCATGAAATTATGCCCTAAGTAAAAATCAATGTCGCAAAAAAATTGAAAATGTCACCGTAAAATGTGACTGCAAGTCAAGGAGAAACTCTACAAGTGCCCAAATGTCAGCAAACCCCGCTCCAGCTGTCTACCGCCCTGTCGGCCAGTTCATCTATTTATTATTTGATTGTCTCTCCACCGCCACCCCTCTACCCCTGTCACTCCCACTCGCATTCACTCTCGAACTGTCTAACGGGACGCTTTGAAATTCATACAGCCATAAAAGTAAATTAATGCTGTCCGGCGTGACAATGACTTACAGCAACAACAACGACAACAATAATAACCAGCACACAGTGTGCTGTTACTGTCGATGATTATTGTGTCCAGCCAACTCGTGCCATGCAATAAAATATAAGTTTTTTATCTTAATACGTTTTCATTTTTTCGCAGCAAGCGCTGAGCTGAGCTGAGCTGGCGTTGGCCGACAATAATAATAATATGTGCTGCGCACTGCTGTGTTGGTGTACAACTGTGTAAGTGTGTGTACAGTAAGTGGTTGTAGCCATATGGGGGGTATGAGCACTTAACAATCGCTACGTGTTAGAAACAAAGTCATTGCTATTGGCGCTAAAGCAGTTGGCGTCATAACAATAAAATTGCGAAAGAAGGACAAACGGGAGAAATAAACAAGCTTACACAAATAGATGAGCGTTTGTGCAAAATAAAGTAAGAAAGATGATAGTTGCGTATTTGTGTACGTGTGTGCTTTTTTGTGTATAGTAGAAGAGTGGAGTAACCCGCAGTGCTATACTAAAGGCTACAAATCCAGCATAGCAAACATGCACAGTCGGTAGCTAACCAAGTGAGCAAACGATGGTGCGTTCCACAGATAGCGGATGAGATAAATGCAGATGTTACAAGCAATTTTGGCATGCCGAAAAATGTTTAGACGAAAAAGAGTGAGCATTTATTTAAACAAAATTATTACTTAGTTAAAATCGGAAAAGATATTTAGCTGAATGTGAGCATGTTTTCCAAAGAAATCGTTTATACGCACACCCACAAATTAAGCAAAAACAAAAAAAACAGTTGCATTCCTCATAGTATAAAAAAGTACATAAACTTTTACTTCTTTTTGATCGATCACTTTGTATGACTGTTATATGCTATAGTGATTTGATCTAAATCAGATGTTTGAAGATTGGAGCTTTGCTTCGAGTTATAATCTAGTCCAAATATCGTCAAGATATATTATACATTTTTAAAGTTTCCATCCATCCATTTCTTGAACGTATCTTGTCAGTTAAAAAGTTTCTATACAAGGACTTGATTTTTATTGGTCAGTTTGTACGGCAGCTATATGCTGTAGTGATCCGGTCTAAACAATTTCTTTATGAATTGCGTTATTATCTTAGACAATCAGTTTTGCAAAGTTTCGTGAAGATATCTTGTCAAATGTAAAAGTTTTACATACRAAGACTCGATTTTGATCGAGTTGTTTTCTGACAGCTTTGTTTCAAAGAAGTCCGACATCGGTGGTTTAAACAAAGGAGCAGCCTATTAGGAAGGTAAGAACATGTGAACATTTTTACAACGATATCTAAAAAACTGAGGGACTAGTTCGCGTATATACAGATCTCTGCGTAAAAAGACGTTAAGTGAATAGTTAAACAAAGGCCGTGTAACTTTACTTAGAGTAGCTGCAAAAATGGACTCGAATCTGGTTTCCCAAGGCGTAATACTTATATGCTTGATTTGATGAATGGAGTTGGCAGTCTCAACTCTGAAGAAAGATCACTTTATAACTTTTGATGAAAAATAACTAGATCCTCAGTAAGTATCTCGGTTAACATTGTTTGTGTACCCGGTCTTATAGGAATAGAAAAAAATTAAAAGTGGAATTTACGTTCCGACCGTCATTTAAATACAATGAATAGGGTGTTGAGTAGCTTATCTCACTAAATTTAACAAATTTTCATCATACAAAAATACTGCTTATTAATCTCGTTACCGTGTTGATTTGAATCGAATCTATACGAAATCTTGATGTGCAATTTTGATTTAGCACCATCTGTTTGTCAGTAGGAAAATTTATCACAGCTGATTTGGACAGTTTGTAGTGTCAAAGTGAAACAATTTAACAAGCGAATATAATAAAAATTGAAGCAATATCAAAAAAATAACCAAAAATTGCAGAAACTAATAACACAAAAAGATGAGTAATGTGGAGTGATACTGCCGAAGCTGATCAAATAGAGTCGTAGCGAGACAAGAATTGCTGTTTCAGAAATCTCCAACATCAGTGAAGACAGTCTAGCATAGTGAATAGATCGAGGTTAAGCTAGTGCTTTAAAATTTTTGGTCCGAAGATGATATTAGTGCTTCAGTTTGCCACGCGAGACTAAGAGCTGCACCTACGAACTGCGAGAGAGTTAAAAGTTGAGTTAATTGTGTATTAAAGGATGCATAACTCCTGCATTTTTCGACTCTTATTCAAAACCTATTCTTTTACGACTCCCTTTCAAAAATTATCAAGCATTTAAGTATTAGCAAAGTTCATTAGTGCGCTAAATAGCAATTTACATAAAATCAGCAATTTTCTTTGGAATGCATCGCACATATTGACACTATCAAGTGCGCTGGAATTCTTTTCAATAACAAAAGTAAACGGATAGTAATGGCAGAAGGAAGCAGGAATGTGCAGCAATTTATTTTAATGTGCATTTCACACACAAGCGCGCTTAACACGCACTACAAATGCGTTTTATTTTCACACCGTTTCAACTCGAAAATTGCTATATGAGCGAGAAAAGCGCACAGACAGACACACACGCATGCCAGCACTCATAAGAGAGCAATGCGTGATAGCAAATTTGGCATTTGGTCGTAAAGTGTGGCAAACTAAAGCGTCTCGAAATGATGCGCCACATAAAAAAATGCGCAGCAATTTAGCAAAAGACACACTTTTGAGTGGCAAGCATGACGACAATGAGGCGTGCACCAATACCGTTGCGCTGTCAACAATGTAGAGAACGTCAGCGCAGCAGCACAGCAACAGCAACAAGCGCAGCAACAACAACTTGATCATCATTAGCAGCTTCAACAACATCCTTATCAACTTCACCGTCATAATCATCATCAACATCATTATCAGCGTCATTCTCATGAGCAAGCCCGGTAAACACTTCATTTTGTGTGTGTGTGTAGCTCGTGAACGAGGCAGCAGCGACGAAAGTAAAAACTAAAGTGAAATGTGTATTACACACTCACCGTCAATGCAATCTTCTGCGTTTCTTTCATGCTCGCATTTTTTTCATGCTTTATCTGTGGCATTTTTTCCGCTCACTTGAGCACTCTATTCAACATCAACTTCAATGTTTGACTAGCATTCAAGTATAGTACCAATCAACAAATCCACTCATGGCCAAGCAGGCACATACATATATATGATGACATACAGACACATAAGCACGCAAGGTGACACACATACATACACATAAGTGTGTCTACAAATGAGCGTCGTGTCATTGCAGCGCGCGCTGTGAAGTTCATTGATGACACACGGCACACATTATACACACATACACTTGCATAGTAATACAACTATATGTCGAACATAAAGTATAGTAAAGCATACCTCACGGCGGCGCGGCACAGCAGGTTGACCAAATAAAAATCACATATAAAAATAACATTTCCTGCGACTCACTGTGAATATTGCGCACAACACTGGCGTATGGCGTTAGCCGCTATGTCAGCGCAGCTGGCAACTTCCTGTAGACACACACAAACACAACACACATTATCAGCCAATCACATATGTATATATAAACATTAATTTTTTTATATRTATATATATCATATATATGTATATATACGTCATTTATGCTTATCAACATTTGTTTGATTATTGGCAGTTGTGTCATTGCTCCCTTAAACTTTCACGTGAACTTTAACCCACACATACGCTTACCACCTTCCGTGCTCGTCAACGCCGTATGACCACTTGACGTGCGCCCACACAAGCACACCCGCAAATGGTGAGTGTTTTTATTTACCTTGCGTTGCCAATCGTCCTCCACACCAGCGTTCGGCCTCATGTTTCTGTGTATATTTGGTTACACTATCACGTATAGACAAATTTCACCCACAATTTACCATTATTGCGGGTTGACCCCCATTTGTATGCATTGGCATAGTCGAGCATGTGGTTGGTTTCCCTTTGGGGTACGAAGACCCAACAGAAAAAATGCGGTGCAGTTGGCAAAGCAATGGAACATAACTTTCAATGCAAGTCATGTCAATTCGATCGAGCTTTCAGTAACTAGAGAAGTGTTGTTTCCAAGCCCAAATGAAGGAAATTCTAAGTTCTACATCTACTCTTTTTAACAGGTCCTAACAATTATAACTAGTAGGGATTTGGTTTTCAAGACCAAGTAGAAAAAAGCTTGAATTTTGCAGAAATCTAATTTTTAGCAAATCATAAGAATAATAAGGAGCAGATGCTATACAAATTTAATATATTTGATGTGTATAATTTTTGGTTGTTTATTGATTTGTTTACGGGAATTGAAAGAAGCGGAAGGAATTTTTGAAATTGTGTTATATGGAAAGTAGGCSTGGTTGTAGTCCACCAATACCAACTTACAACTTTGCGCCTTAATTTGGAGCTTAATTTTAGCACTTTCTAGCTTTTCGATTGATGACGTTTTATGGKCGTAGCAATATTTCTATAATACCAAAACTCCGTGGGCGTCAAGCACGTATTTACCAGTTTACATTAAGATATCTCAGCTTTTTCACAAGTTATCGTTTRTACGAACAGACAGCCACTCACCCGGATTTCAACCCATTTCATCATTCCGATTATTAAGTTAGTTTAGTTTTAGGTGATACAAAMAACTGTTAAATAAACAAAACTATTTTACTTGATAGCAACATGTTGCAARAGTATAAAAATGTGWYATAAGAATAAAAATGTGGAAGAACCACTCGCAAAAATTTCTCACTGGGTACGCACCACTAAACATTCACCTAACGACATTTGTATCTGTATGTGTAAGGAAAAGCTATTTGCCAATGTCCATTCACTCAAGACCTTTCAAATTTACCTTAACAAATTCTATGCTCTACACTTGGAGAGCAAGCACATTTAGAGGGGGCAGAATGCCTTGCCCCAAAGCCATCACACATCTTCGGTTTTTACCCACAGAGCAACAGAAATTGCAATGCACCCCAACAGTAGCGCCGAGTGGATGAACTATCATTTTTGCCCCTCGAATGCATCTGAATATTGGTTTTTGAACGAGTTCGTGTGCCACTTTTGAAGCCACCACTCGGCGCTCGTTTACTTAACAGTTTACTGCCACTTTTTGCTCCCTTTTTTGCTGTTTTTCTTTTTTCCACTTTTTTTTTTTTTTTGGCTTTAGACATTTTTGCTTTTGAATTTTTCATTTCGTTTTAGTCAGCCTCGGTTGACGGCAGTTTTATCCCCTACCGATTTTTCCTCACTGTTGCAAGCAAGAGTATATTTGCAGGTATGTGACGTAACACGCGCGTACGTTGCGTTATCACGTTGTCAGCGCTGCACGTGCTGGCATCACTACCATAGCTGCTGTTGTTGTGCTTGCTGTTGTTACGGCTTAATTGCAATGCGTTAAAATGGCGCTCTTCCATACAATTAACATTGGATTTTCAACAATTTGCCCGCACACTCAACACAGACACACACACACATACATCCAAACAAACCGATCTATGCGCAAGTGAAAAGTGTCGGTGCGACTGTGTGCGTGTTTGTACTTCGTATGTGCGGGGGGGAGAAACTTTATAAAAAATATCAACTGCCAGCTACACTGACATACATACACACTCGAATACTTTTCTGTGCGCATTTATATAATCCGTACAATATGTAAGTGCGTGTGTGTTTGTGCGTGTATTCATGCGTGTTTTTGTAAATGGCGAAAAAATTGTTCGGTTTTGCAACTCAACAGAGCTTCAAATTGGTTTCACTGCTATCTGAGCGATCCCGATGCCTGAATGCCGATGCTGAAACTTGTCGCTGCTTTATTTAGCCTTTAAAGTTAAACTCGCGCTGTGCGCTTTGTTATGGGCGTTATGTCACTCACTCACTCTCTCTTCCTCTCTAGCGGTATGTGTGTGTTTGTGTGTATGTATGTATGTGTCTAGTTGGAAATCTATCAGGTGTCAGAAATATTTGGTGTTTGGTGTTTGGTGTTTTCTTCTTGAAGTTCAAGTAATGCATTCTCCAGATCTAGCCCCCTTCGACTACTTCCTGTTCTCAGATCTCAAGAAAACTGCTGGGAAGAATAATTCGTCGAAGGAAGAGGAGATCGACAAAACTGATACATTGAATCAAAGAACTACAAAACAGGTATCGAAAATTTGGAGGGCCGCTAGGGTTGTATCAAAGTGCTGAAATCGCGAACCTCATTGAACACACTGACAAATGACTTTGACACAAATCCATAAATAAATATGGCCGCCATCAGCTTTTCAGTTAATGGTCGAAGGCTTGAGATTTTCGATGATAATTTTGATTTTTTAGAGAAATTGAAATATAATTTTTTAAAATTTTTTCTTGTAATCCGATTTTTAGACACCGCATTTTTCAGGTAATGAACGAATGATGGAGAATTTGGTTGATGGAAATTATCATTAAATTCTAATTTAAGTTGAAAAATATTTTTTTCTACAATTTTGTTTCTGGGAAGCCCTATTGCTAGACGCTGTATATGATCAGGTAATGATCGAAGGTGTCAAATTTTCGATTTTTTAAACCAAATTGAGAAACTTTTTGGAAAGCCGAAATGTTGTCAAAAAAATACCAGGAAAAAAACCTTTTAGTATTTATATAATAAGTTGTCTTAATTTTTGTATTTGAGGCTATTTAAATCAGTTCCGTAAACCACTTTAACTTTGTCTTCTACTAAGGCATTCAATTTCCTAGCGGGTTTCAAGTGCGAACAACATTAACGTTTGGTAATTGAAGTTTACGATATCTCTACGTCGATATGTGAAAGTCAATGGATTAAATGGCGAATTGAGACATTCAAGGAGTATTCAGATGACAGCTCGTTTGTTTTTGCCGCTCTTTTTTTCTCGTTTTATGCCCTTTTGAGCGTCATAATCCATATACGCTTATGAAACAAATATGCGAGTACATAAAGAACACACACAACTTGCAGTAAACGTATATGTAACAGCATGGGCTTGCTGCAGTGCAGAGCAAAATATTCGTTTATTGCCACTGGGACAAATATACACAAACCCTACCACAGTTTACACACGCATATATATATACAATCGTAACTTAAGTGGCGGCAAATGAAATGATAGCAAAGTGGAGCGATTATGTTTTTTAATTAAGTAAATTGGAGCTGCTGCATGCTGACTCGTGGAGGGGAGCGCACTAAAGCGGTATACAGTGCATAGATAATCATATGAAATGGACAATTTAAGAACTGCGAAATGCCCTAAATGGATTAGCGCATATAGCTTTATATATAGAGCTAGTTACATATGGATTTGTTTGTGTGAAGATAAGTGCTCGTGGCTGCCATGCAGATAAGTAAGCTGGAGTGTTGGTTAAAAAATATGCGCTAAGGATTATGTGCAATATATAAAATTATGTATATGAACTTGGGATAATCTCATGGCTCGTTAGCGGTAAGCCAATTATTGCTAGCTAAGTTGGTGAAGTTATTAACTAAATTATGGAAATCAAGGTTTGCTAACAGGCAAATTTGAGTATATAAAATGACTTCAACACAAGCAGGCAGGGAAAAGTATGTCAAGAATTGTAATCGAGAGGGCAGCGTGTTCGCTTCGTCGATCTTAGGGTGCCCGTTATTTCCCAAGTTCGTTCGTTTTTAGAACTCGTTCCCCAAAGTTTAAGTTTTTGCTCTAAAAATGGATCCAGATTTTTTTTTTTTCAATTTAAACCGTTCTTAAATCATAACATTTTTCACGATGTTTGTAAGAGCCAGAAAGAAACAGCGGATACCCAATAAAGTATATACATATGTAAATGATCAGCAGGGCGAATTGAGTCGAATTAGAGTCTGTATGTCGGGTTGACCAGCCTTCTGTCTGTATATATCCGAACTAGTCCCTCATTTATACCTAAAAGTTTGCACACGTTCTTTTCTACTGAAAAAATTAAAAATTGCACTTCTGTCCAAGCAGGCGATGTCGGACCACTGTAGGAAATAGCTGCCATACAAACTGAACGATCGGAGCAAAGTGCTGTATGGAAAACTTTTACATTTGAAGGGTTATCTTCAAGAAATTTGGCATACGCTATTGCCTCACGCAATAATTCAATCTCAGCAGAAATTATTCAAATCGGATCACTATATCATATAGCTAACATACAAACTCACCGATAAGAATTCTTGCAAGATATCTCTTGTAGTTGTGGGGGGTATTATAGCATCGATAGAACCGAAGTTAAGGTTTGATCTCGTTCTATCTTAAACCTACACCGAATTCGCGTACCTTGCTTTCAGCGACTTTTCCCTGCTTTTAAACTTCAATGGAATGCTCGCTGGAACGTATGTGTTTTTACGACAATGCGGTAGTATTTGCCGAAGCTAAAGTCTATGTTGAGCAGAAAAAAGAGTTTTTGACCATCTGGTCCGAAAGCTAAGCTAAATAGCTGCAATCGCGCAAATCTAAAGACAAGAACTTGAACGCAGATGTTTCAATTGAAGACCTACTTTTTACTGAAGATAAAAGTAAAATCTTTTTCAGAAAGCAAGTAAAAAAAATGAGGTTAGAAATCGAAAAATAGTTCGATATTCTGGTACGAAAGTGAGGTTAGAAAGCGAAAAATAGTTCTTAAATGTCATTATTTAAAACTATCTAATAATAATTTGCAATGCCACTCACCTGTATAAGCCAAAACGAGCGTCCCGGACAGCTTTGTGTGGCGCCTGCCAAAATGCGCTTCGGCTTTGACGAGCCCAAATGTACAATACATCCACAGCGACAGCCGGGCCCAATCTCTTGACTGACCTCGGTGCGATTAGCGGCAGTAAAGGTGGCGCCGCTGCTTTCGTAAATACAGTCCCAAGTATCGGCGATGGCATTGCCACATTTTTCGGTCTGCACTGAGGGGCCCTGCAGCAAAGAAAAACAAAAAAAATTAATAAGTTTAAAATTTAAGTTAAAATTAAAAAAATATATATATTCAGAGAGCTTTCAGTATAACAATAAATACTTTATATGCGTTATTTTTGTATTTATTATAAATTTATTAAAATATAAAATAATTTAATTTTTATATCAAAATAATTATATAAAAAAAATATATTTCAATATCTTCAATAAAATAAATTGATTGAAAATTCTTCATCGCCCTCGTCGTACTCCACATCGTAAATAACGCGTGAGCCGG
>NW_017535220.1:0-12514 GCF_001853355.1 Bactrocera latifrons
TACTTTGTTTTGTCAATTTTTGAAAACCTGCCCATTTTTAACTTATAAAATTTTAACCTAACAAAACTGCAATGCGTCTTAATCCAAAATGACAATTGAAAAAACGCCGAGTATGGAAAAACCCATGACAAAAAAAAAAAACAATCATTGTATAGAGAAATTATCTTAGAGAACAGTATTTTTGCATCGTCTTCCTGATTAAAATTATTTACCTACTCACAATACAACTTAAATTAACGGTTAATCATGCATGTACCCAAAACTGTTAATATTTACACCAACAATAATTAAACTTGAACATAAATTTATAAATATACATACCCTCTAAGAGAATAAGAAATTGCTCAAGTGCACTCTCTGCTGCATTACTGACTTTATCAGCGATACAAAATACTGAGTGCTGAAACCTGAGATGAGAAAAAGAAACTTAGCGCTCTTGTGAGGAGTATTATTTTGAGGAGCACGTACGTTTGCGGTAGATATTAGAGCGAAAAGATAAGATAAGTATTAAAGAGAAATATTCTAGAAGAGCACTCTTTCCTTTGAACTCACAATTGAGGAAATCAAAATTTATTGCTCCTCAATTGTGTTGTATTGAGGAGGAAGATAAAAATTTTACTCCTCAGTGATGAGTATTTGCGAACTCTGGTTGAAAGGACGATTGGAGTGCTGAAATGCCGTTTTCGATGTATACTAGGTGAACGTAAACTACGATATCCTCCTAGTAAAGCAACTATTATTGTAAATGTTTGTTGCCCTTTACACAATATTTGCAAACAATATAATGTGAATGATCCTGAAGAAGAAACTTTTGTGGATGTGGTAGTACCACTAGAACCAGTTGAAGGAAACTTCAGTGGAACAGCAGCAGATCATCGCCGAAGACAAATTGCGAATGCATTGTCATAGTTTAGTTGCATCCCTAAAATATATGTAAAATATATGTACATACATATATGTAATGTAACCACAATAAAATAACTGAAAATATGCAGAAAATACGTTTTTTTATTTTGAGTATTTAAGTTTTTTTAATTCCAATTCTTTTAGTTTCATTTCAATTTTTTCTTTATGTCACCTTTTTTTTAATATTTTCTTCCTTCTTTCATTTTATAAAGCGCCAATTTTTCTTTCTTTACTTCGTAAATTTTTCTGTTGTATCTAGAAATTTCATTACACACCGAATGAATATTTTGCATAATACCGATAAGGCACAATTGCAGCTGCAGCTGTAGGTGCAGTGTTTCCAAATGCGCCTCCGCGCGGATTTACCGCCTGCTGCAAACTAAGCAACACGTCCACGGCCTGCTCCAAAGGCGTTAGACTGCGTTGAGTGTATGGTCCTCCACCTGTGGCTGCAATCTCTTTTCGCTTATCTGCAATTTTCCTTTTTAATTTTATCTTATAGTCCAACCAAACTTAAGAAATACACAAATTAATACAGATATGTACATATATGCAATCAAAATTGTTTATTCTTACCTTATTCCATTCGCTGCCACTACGTATTGGAGGCCCGATATTGTTCAACTCTGAAGCAATACCTTTCCACAACTCCATCCTATTTTTTTTTTGTGGAGCCGAACGGCGCCATTCCTCTAAATAGCTCAGAATTTGCTTCCATCAACTTCACCATCACCTCAAATTGCTTTTGAGTTGTTCGTTTTATTCTGAAAATAATTAAATTTGTAATGAATTAAATACAATAAATAAATTTTTAAAATTTAGTAACGTTTTCTCCATTTTTAATTACATTCTCGAATCAAATAAATRAATGAATTTTATAATTTCGCAATTGACAATACCAAATATTCATTTTCGGTAATTCTTTCGCCACAATGTGGCGAATTTACTGTGCGCTCGCTACTCGCAAAACGAAATAGCGAAATACGCCTACAATTTCATTCGCTTCGTTAGTGACAATACCAGTAATAGTTTTTTTGATATGAGGATTTTTGTTTAAAACAAAAACATTGATAGATATATTATTGTTATATTATTTTATTAACCAAAGAGTGCCTTAAAATGTTACTGTCGATGTGTTTCGGCGATATTTTTTTTTTGAATTTTCCCTTAACAGCAGTTATCGGCAAGCAAACATGGCACTCCATTTGCCATGGTATCGAAATGTCTTGGTGGAACCGTTCTCCATGTGCGTCACCTACGGCCCCTAAATTTTCGGGGAGAAAATCCAGATGGGAGTCCAGAAAGTGAATTTTTGTAGTTCAGTCACGAGATCTTTTGTAATTATCCGCTTTCACATTTCCATGAAAATGTTTAAAAACACTTTTAAAAGCACTCCAGGTTCGTATTTCAGTTTCATTGAGTTTTTCCTCAAATGTTTTATATTTCATTAGTTCTCTTATTTGCGGACTCACAAATATGCCGTCCTAAACTGACTCTTAAACATTTTTGTTTCAGATACAAGAACCTTTTTCCATTTCTGTCCATTGCCTTAACAAAATTCTTCATTAAACCCAATTTAATATTCAAAGGTGGCACTAGTACCTTTTTGGGATCAACTAGAAGTTCAATTGTAACGCAAGGGTACAGATGGATATTTGTTACCGTTATGRACCAATACTGCCTTTAAACTAAGTTTAGAGGAATCAATGAACAAACGCCAATCACGTGGATTATGTTTCTGTCCTAGCGCGTTAAACAAAAGGTTAGCTTTTGAGGAGTATACTATTTAGATCCTCTTCTTGAAGAAAGGAATTTCTGAGGTGTTTCTGTCTGTGTCTGTAAAAATTTGTATTAACATCACTTTGGAGAAGGTTCCAACCTTCTAGTCTGCATGCAAAAAGTTCGGACTGCGACTTTGAAAGGCTTAGATCTCGAACTAAGTCATTAAGCTCAACCTGTGAAATTAGATGAGGCACTGTAGAACATCCTGGTTAATCAAATAAAAAATCGGTTGCTATTTCCTTTGCCGTTTCTGTAGCATCACTTGAAGAGTTATTCGATTCTAGTTCTTCATCGAGGCTCCAAAATTCTGTTGAAAAACCCCTGCCACCATTACATCCATCTAGTTATTCCGGAGGCCACAATAGCSACCGAAACTAATTCATTTTTGCGCAATTGTGCTAGCAGCAAGAGCAGCATCCCCCGGTGTTATCTGCAAGTTACGAGGTGTTTTACTAAATTKAAAATTTAAATTGGTTCCGGTAGTAACAAAAGTTCCGTTTGGTTAACTCAAATTCTCGAAACCACATTATCATAATCAAGTTCTTTGACCAAAACAGTGGGTAGCTCTTCCGCTCTTTGTGGTGCAGGAATACTGTTATTGGCCAGTAATTTTCCAACTACCGCAAACGTTTTATCTTCAATAAGTTTCAGCGCTTCATTTGTCAGTGATATCCCCTGCTATCGGCGAAAAATGTCTTCTGACAAAGTCCCACAATTGCAGGAGATTAGGAGAGTGGAGTCATGTGTAAAAGTTCACATAAATCAGGAAAGTTCTCTGATCGCCATTCACTCGGAAGTGGCCTGAAACGATTCGTTTACATATGGCTCAACCAGCTCACGACTTCCGGTATCCTCTGGGTAGCCTAAGCACATCCGTTTGAAGTCGAGTGAAGTGAGAAGGCGAAACATTCCCAATATAGGGTTTTGCAATGAAAACTAACAACCAACCCCGGATGACGACCATGGCAAACGAAGTAAGGACTACGAACTAAGGGCATGAATCTGGAATGTCCGGTCCCTTAATTGGGAAGGTGCCGCTGCCCAGCTGGTTGATGTCCTCGTGAAAATAAAGGGTGATATCACCGTCGTCCAAGAAATGTTGTGGACGGGAAAGGACTTAGGAGAGTAGGTCCTTGTGGCCTATCTATCCTAACATCGACTCAGACCACTTTCTTGTTGTAGCCAAGATTCGCATCTGCTTCTATGCAGAAAACCGCACGTCAACAAACAAAACGAAGGGTCGACGTCGATAAGCTGCAATCACAACAGATAACCGAATGATTTTCTACGCAGCTTGCACTTCTACTCTCTGAGAGCACTCGTCAACAAATCGGTATAAAGGAACTGTGGGCCTCATTTCAAGCTCCTTACGTATAGCTGCAACCGAAACCATTCAATTTATGAAAATTCAAAAGAACAGCTGGTACGTCGAGGAGTGCCGGAGTGCCGCAACGTTACGATCGATCACAACACTGCGGAATGGGATAGATACCGAGAGTTGAAGAGGGAGGCGAGAAGCATTTGCAGACAGAAGAAGAAAGAGGCCGAAATGCGTGAGTATGAAGAGCTTTACAAGCTGGCCGATAGAATGCAAGCAATGCTCGAAAACTACGAAAAAATGCGGCGACTAACAGAAGGATTCAAGACCGGAGAATATCCTCGCATAACCCCTAAAGGTGATCTAGTAACCGAAACTCAGAGCATACTTAAATTATGGAAGGAACACTTCTCCTTCTGAATGGCAGTGGAGGGAGAAGGCGAACCTGACTCCCCAATAGATGACGTTGGAGCAAACATTCCATTGCCCGACCATGAAGAAATGCGAATAGCAATTACCCGCCTGAAGAAGAACAAAGCGGCGGTGCCCGATGGAACTGATAAGGAGCATGTTAGTAATGTAGGTAAGGAGCATGTTTTGTAAAATACTGTCGGATAAAAGCATGCCCAACGATTGGAATTTAAGTGTGCTCTGCTCAATTCACAAAAAGGGAAACCCACAAYCTGCGCCAACTACCGTGGATAAGCCTTCTCAATATTGCGTATAAGGTTCTATCGAACGTATTGTGTGTAAGATTAAAGCCCACCGTCAACAAGCTGATTGAATCTTATCAGTGTGGCTTTAGACCTGGCAAACCAACAACTGACGTGATATTCACCATGCGCCAAATATTTAAAAGGACCCAAAAAAGAGAAACGACACACACCAAATCTTTGTCGATTTCAAAGCTGCCCTTGACAGCACGAAAAGGAGCCGCCTTTATGCCGCGATGTCTGCTGTGTAACACCATAAACTCCATCACGATACCATCATCATCGATACCAAACGAGGTTTCAGAAAAGGGGACTTCCTATCGCTCTTTCAATCTGCTGCTGGAGAAAATAATTCAGACTGCAGAACTTAATCGAGCAGGTACAATATTTTCTAAGAGTGTACAGCTGCTGGCGAATGCCGATGATATTGACTCTGCTATAACCAGTAAAGAAGGAGAGTATATAAGTGCTTATCACAATCGCAAAGAGCTTTCACAACGTAGTCGCTGACCGGCAAAATATAGTCACCGTTTCATACCAGTCACCGTCGTTTTCAAGCAACCTTCTCACCTTACATGCTTCTCGGAAAGCGGCTTTTTCCTGCATATCAGCGGTTTTGAGCGCTTGAAAATTTTTACGTTCTCGGTTCCTAGATAGTAGAAACCATACCCAATAGCACGCAAAGTGTAATATGCGTACGGTATACATTCTCTCCAGGGCATTTTGGTCTGTTCACACCGATGGATGGAGGCTGTAGAAGACGTTAGCTTTCTGCTCGTGATGCATTCCCCTTGTAATGTCTCGGCACTTCATTACAACAAGGTACGAGCAAACTCCACTTACTTGTACTGGCGTAAGAGTGCGGTGAGGATGGTTTTCGGCGACATCGTGGCTTGATTGTGGCCTGTACCACTTGTGGAGCCGCTGTATGGTGAGAAGCAGCCACGACAGTCTTGGAGTCTCAAAACTTCTCTCAATTCAGCGTTGTATAATGCTTGCCTGTTTGCCTGCATGCGCACCCTGTCAACGGATACTGTGCAGGTTTTGTTAAGTGCAACCCCTTTTGATCTGATTATGATACAACGTGCTGTTGTATAGAGGTAAAAAAGGGCTTTAGTGCGTCAATGCGCGGAATGAATGGTTTCCGACGATGATGTGGAGAGGGAGGGGTATCCTGGAGGCAGGAGGCTTCTAGATGATAGGGTTAGGTGTAGATAGCTAGACCGTTGGGAAAACAGACCTAACGGCTGAGTGACTAATGATTACATTCGGGAYAGACTTCATTTTTTGTATGAGTCTGGGTTTTCTGCCAGTGCATTTTTGCATCAGTGGCACATCTCTGATAGGTCAGGTTGTTTTTGGAGGGCGAGGGTGGACGATTGGATGAGTATATTGGCAGAATTTCCAACTAATGGACGATTATTTGTAAATGGTGTGATCACCCCTAGTCAGAATACCGAGCAGTTAGGGTAATTTGCGCGTGACTTGTTTAAGCGGCGAAGGCGTTTAGCTGAAAAGTAGGGTTGTTATATGAGTGGTGTGTATACGGGATGTATACGCATGGAACTGGTAGTACTTTCGAAAGCGAGGCCTGGCCGGAGACTTCATTATGGTACCATGGGGAACAGGAGCCCTTTGAGTTCGCTCAAGCCTGCTCATCCGGTTTTAAAAGGGCCTAGAACCCATAGTTAGTGTGTCCATTCCAACATGCGCTAGCAGCTGTACACTCTTATAGAAGATGGTACCTCCGCTTATAAAGCCGTAGTAGTTTTGCGGGGATACCAAATTCAGATATCGCGACATAAAGACAGCTCTTTAAGTGCTACGAAGAGGTTGTGTGTGTCGATTCTCTTATTACGGGTATTTTCCAAGATTTGGCACATGGTGATTATCTGATTATTTGTTGATTTTTCATTCAGCAAATATTAAAGCTTCAACAAATTTCAGCACAACAATAAAATTATATGCGCAAGGGAGTTAGATAATAGTTTGACCGTAATAGAATTGTTGCTGATGTCGACAGTGAAAACACAATAAATATCAGCTAATTCATTTTTCTACACGGGGCCAGAGCTGAGCTGACAAACCCTGCAAATTGGTCATAGCAGAGAACGTATATTTACAGAGAGGGTCCAACAACGGACAGGCGTGTAAACTGTCAAAAGCCAACAAAATGCGATGAGTGCGTTTCACCACAGCTAGCTAAGAAGGAGAAACTATAACAGTGACTCTTTGAAAAAACTTGAGCTTCAGCCATTGGTTGCCCACGAAACAAAGATTTTGCATGAAGCAATAAGTGTAATATTTAGACAAATTTACAAGCACTTTGCGTATGGTTCTTTTTGTTTACAAACACACATAATTACACACGGGAATATGTGCGACCGCTTGGTCTTTTAAGATGTGTTATCAAAACTTTTAAAGACCTGTAAATAAATATGTATGTATGTATATATCTTATCAAACCTACTTTAATTAAATATTTACATAGGTAATAATGCATGTTTAYGCAATTGTTATGCAACTTTATTATATATTTCCAAAGATGTAAAGGAATTCATCATGAAGTAGTTCATTTTGAACGTACATGCTTGTGTGCTTTGATATAAAATATATAGAAAATATACATATGTATGTATGTATACAAATTATATGCAGTTGTTTGCGCATTGTTGTTGTTTTTTTTCCTTACGAGGAGGAAGCATCGAAAGCCTGGGCCCCATGTCAGTGTGGCACTTTAATCCAAACTAAACCTCCTACCGTCCTGTACCCTTCCCCCCGGTACCACCGTCAAGTATTACGTCGGGAGGATGGWTGAGTGACACTCATGCGTACGTGATGGTCAAAATACATTCAGTTACAAGTTGCATTTACTTAGCCCCACCTCTGTTGGTCAGATAACCCCCTTTGTACATTGTTCGACACCAACTCTTCACGTACGTCAATGTTAGTGTGTTTGGGTCGTGGTTGTTCGTTACATTAACAGCTCTCTTCTCCGCCGCTGTTCGCGATTTCATAACCCTGGCTGCCACTTCGCAAGCASTTTTCCACTTCTCTACTGATTCGACCATTTGGCTTACCAAGTTATCAGAAGTTGGGTCTACACCGAACGCATTTTTTTAGTTTTGCCTCTCATGTTTATATCTCTGGCAATAGAAGAATGTGTGTTCTGCATTTTCGACGGTATCGTCTCCGCAATAATCGCTTGTTTCGTTATTTTCGTGTCCGAAGCGTTTCAAATATGCTTTGAAGCAGCCATGTCCTGTGAGTATTTGTGTTAGGTGGAAATGTACTTCGTCGTGTGGTCTGTTTAGCCATATTTCAACGTTGGGGATCAGTCGGAATGTCCACCGCCCATTTTCGCTTTCCTGCCAGCATTTTTGCCAGTGATTCACCGTCTCTGCCCTYGCAATTTTTTTTCGTGTATTATGCGATAGCCTGTCATTTGAAAGACATTGAATTTCTTTGGCCAAGAGGTCTAAAGGGTGTAGGCCCGAGATTATTAGGGCAGCGTCTAATAAGATTTTGTTTCGAGAGCTTTTTCCCAAATCTGGACGCCATACAGCGCGACTGACTTTAATACACCAGCTAATAGTCGTCTTCTAATTTGCTTTAGTCCGCGGGTATTTAGCATTAACCGGATCAAGGCTCTGCACACTTTAGTAGCCTTTTCGCATGTGTACGCCAGGTGTTCCTTAAAGGATATCCTTGCATCAAGAATGATTCCCAAGTACTTAATTGCCGGTTGTGTAGTGATGTTTACACCCTTTATGCTGAACGTGGCAACTTCCCGAACTTTTCTGCCAGTAATGAGTACCGCCTCGGTCTTACTCTCTGCTAGGTTCAGTCCGTTAGTTTCGAGCCAATCGCTTATTAACGTTATTGTCTTTTTGGTTATCGTGACTATTTCGTGGATGTGCTTTGCTATAACCACAACGACGATATCGTCTGCGAACCCAATGATGTCTACGTTTTCCGGTACTTTGAGTCGCAGTACTCCGTCGTATAGTACATTTCAAAGGAGGGGCCCGAGTACAGATCCCTGTGGCACTCCCCCGGAGATTTTATATTCCTGATTTGTGTTATAGCATAGGGTCCTATCGTTGAAGTAACTGACTATCAGGTTGTAGAGATATGTCGGTACAGTGAAGCTTTTCAACGCTCTTAGTATACTTGCCCATGATGCCGTATTGAAKACATTTTTGACATCGAGGGTTGCAACCATACAGTATTTGATGGTGCCACCTTTCCATCTTTTCCCCCTAATGGCATTTTCCGCCAGTGTCTTCACTAGGGTCACCGCTGCGAATTGTCATCTTGCTTTCCTAAATCCAAATTGGTTTGGGGATAAACCGCCGGCGTCGTCAATGGAATTAGTTAAGCGATAAATGATCCGCTCAAGAATTTTTCCAGCTGAGTCCAACATGCGGAGTATTTGGGATTGGGATGCCATCTGGTCCTGAGGCTTTGCATGGGTCAAGCCGGTTGCATGCCTCTATAACCTCTTCGTTCGTTACTTCTGGTATAAACTCTCTTTGTTGCACCACCGCGATCTCTCGAGGTAGTTGGGGTCGGGTCAGGAAAAGGACTGAAAGAATTCTGTCAAGGAAGTTGGCATTTTACCTCGAATGCGTATTTTCCCCATTACGGTCTTGTATGCGAGCCCCCAGACATTATTTTCAGCATCGTCACAGAGTTTGAGAAAACATTCCTGTTAACTCTTTTTGATAGCCTGTTTCAGGAGCTTTCTCTTGGCTTTGAAACTTGCTTGTAGAGAGTTGTATTCGTAGGTTCCACGAGACCTTTGGTATAAGCGTCTTACTTTTTGGCATTCTTTTCGCAGTTTAGCAATTGAGTCGTTCCACCAGTAAACGGGAGGATGATGATTGCGCCGTGGAAGCTTCGACCTTGATATGTCGCATGCACTCTTAATACGGCTCATAATCAATGAAGTCGCCTGGTTAACCGACCGCAAGTTTTCAGGCAGGGTGGCGGGTCCAAAGGCTTCTTCAAAGAGGTCTGGTACGAACTAGGCTTGAGTTTAGAAAAGTAAGATCTATCATTGATTGTCGGCCGCCTTTGTTGAACGTGCATTGGTTACTTGAGTTGAGTAGCTCAAGATCAAGGGAAGCAAAAGCTTGTAGTAAGGCTTTACTCGTACTATTAGTTCTTTTGCATCCTCATTCAATAGCCCAGGCATTAAAATCGCCAGTTATTACCAATTTAGTTCTACCTCGGGCATCGGTCACAATGCTGTCGATAATATTCTTAAATTCTTCATCATTGTAGCAACTGTAAATATGTATGTCGCTAACTTTAGCTCGAACAAATCCTTTGAAAGAGCATGTAGACTCCAGTTGAGGGAACTGCGCAAGGTTGTCGATTCATCCATTCAACAGAATGCTTTCTTTGCTCTTCCAGAAAACATTCTCCTAATGCCTTGATCACACGTAACGAGTAGAGCGGCGAGACAGTGACTCGGCCGAGTGCTCGTTTCGTTTAAACAGCAARGCGAGTAATGAACCGAGTCAGTGGGCGAGTATAGTGGCGAGAGAGTCACTAGAATCACATTTTGTTTACTAGGCCGAGTGCTTCTTTTTCCTTCACTCTTTTGTTCCTTCTGAGCTAATCACTGACTCGCTCGTTGCATGTGAACACGCGTTCGGTCTTCACTCGCCACTCCGTCGATTTTTATGTTGTTTATTTAGTTTCAATTGCATTTTGCATTGTGAAAGAATTGAAATGGCAAATAAGTGGAATTCAAAATTATAAATTGCACCAACGCTTGTGGAATTTTTCATTCTCTTATTTCTGCTTCCAATAAATCCCACAACTCTTTTATGAGATGCGGTAGAACTTCATTAAAAACTCTTTTAAAATGTCTTTTTCTACCAAACATTGTAAATAAAACTTTGAAAAACTTCACTCTCTAACTAGATGAACAAAATACGTGTAAACCTCTACTCGCGAGTATCATACTCGGCCAGAATACTGTCTCGCCACTGTACTCGTTACATGTAACAAGACCATTAGTATGATGACTGACGAACGGATAGAASTCAGAAAGTTGGCCCTTGACCKTCTTCTGGCAGCCAGAGAAGCAGAGTCTGACACTGTAAATGGAAGGGTTAGATGTAATAAAGTGCCAAAGCTGAATTTCAAAGYTAATAATTATTACGATATGATTAACTGGAAGACTATTACCTTGACTGTTCCACCAGATATTTGTTCAGAAGAACTCATAAAAGGGCTGTCGGGGGACACTGCAGAGGAAATTTAGTAAATTCCTCTCTCACACCGTGGCAGTCGAGAGAACCGTCAAACTGGTGACAGAGGCATCTTCTAAAGTTATTGGCCTCCCATCTCGTGATCGTTTTATACACTCTACACTGAAATCTAGGCAACAAGTGCCAAAGTTTAGTACAAAATCTGATTTTATCAATAAATTTGACACAGATTCAGAATAAAACAAGCCTCACATATGGTTGGTTGGTTGGTTGGTTGGTTGGGTTGGGCTTGGGAGGAACCCGAAGAGCACCCACCACGCGGTGGGTTCTGGGTGACCAATACAGGTTAGCTGAGAGCTGCAACAATTTTCDMYYTGCGCTGTGGCGCGCCGCATTTTCGCTCGTATCTCGGGAACGGTTCGTCCTACGGCCATGATCACAATTCGGTAGCAAATGACGTGACAAATAACTTTTGTTTCATACATTTTACCATAAGATGCGTATTTCAGGCACTAGGTAGACAATTTCACGATTTTAGACGAATTTCCGAAATTTCAAGGCCGGAGTTGGGGTTGAAGATGCAATCCGATCTCAAAAAAAAAAGTGCATTGGAATCAGGAAGTACTAAAGCAACTTTTCCTCACTATTAGAAATCCCGAATCGAAAAAAGTCCGGAATCGATCCACCCTAATATCCATTGAGAACCTCAGTTCTACGTGCTATAGTTTGGTGGGATAATGGAATGGTTTTAAAAATTTCCTGCATTTCTTTACCTTCATCAAAGCATTGCAAAACATTGTCGCAGAAGTTTCTGAAAAACTCGCCATCGGTGAAAGATCTGCCTTGCTTTGCTAATGCAAGTGCATCTACAAAAGATGCCTTTTCACGTGAGCATACWTTTTTGTTTGCCATAGGCTGAGAATTTAATTAATAATAATAATAATAATGCCCAACGATTACCCTCCTCTCGCCCAACCGACGCGCGGGGCGCAATCCGCGAACGAGCGGAATTAGCCGAGTCATAAAAGGCAAGAGAGTTTTAAGCGTTGCGATCTTAAGCTGCTCAGCTACAGAAACAWAAATTTCAACAGCCAAAATTAAGAACTAGATTAAAGTTTATAATTTTTAAATGTTAYTTGTTAAGAGTAGATAAAATAATTTTTTTAATGGTAAAGAGAGAATATGTTAGATCAAATGTGCTGGAATGAGAATTGAAATCGTGACCGTTGTATTAACATACAAGTAACTAGTCCTTCATTTTTCACTTGGTACGGGTTGCCCCTAAATATTCTACTACAAATTTGGCACTTGGTTCGGGTTGCCCCAAATATTCTGCTACTAATTAGTCACTTGGTACGGGTTGCCCTCACATATTCTACTACTAAAACGTTCAAATGCCTCAAATCTGCTATAGTGTGTTGCCGTGTTAAGTTTCCACCTTTATAACTTTAACAATATTTTTATAAAATATTCAAATATTTTTCGATTATTTAAATTCCTAAATATTAAATTTAATCAGTTTTGTCCAAAATATTAATTATTGTATCAATATATTATTAAATGTTTCC
>NW_017535221.1:0-1745 GCF_001853355.1 Bactrocera latifrons
GAGTATAAAATGTTCGGTGACACCCGAACTTAGCCCTTCCTTACTTGTTTTGCTTTGTAAACAAACCAAATTTTATTTYCAAACTTGTTTAATTTCAACCAAATCCACAACTGGTAATTGTGAATAAGTTTTAAGTTCCTTACTGAAGTCTTGACTTTGTCAAATGCATCGGTTAATTAGAATGGTAAAAATAAAGGAAAAAACTCTAAACGGAACAAAAATAATAGCTATAGAGACATCCATACCATAGTTCATCATAATGAGCAATTATCTCTTTAATATTCCAAACAATATATTCTAAATAACAATAAGGAAATCATTGTATATCTCTATTTGGTTCTCAATCATATTAATTTATATATCGAAACTAGTATATAGATACTCTCTGACTCTCAAGTATTCATAAAATGTCAAGGTCAATTATGCTCCGTTCATACGTAACCACCTGTTGCGCGTCGGGGGTCATAGTCATAGTAAAATACAACGTACTACTACGTGCAGACTATAAGTAGAATATAAAACCAAACGCTTCATAAAAATATATGAGTCTGTCTATTATAATGTTAACATAATTGCTTGCATAACTTGACTTCCTCTCAAACATATATACTGTTCAAATGTGGCCAGTCTTTTGTTTGCTCGTCTGGCATTTTACAGATACTTTTTCCTGCATTGTGCGTATATGCAATGTTATTACTCCGCATAAATGTCCTTTAAAGTACAAAAATCCTACATACTTACGCCCACATGTGTATGTTGACACGAGCTAATCTACTTTTTGTTCTTGATGGGGAATCACTTGATTTTGCTATTTGAACGGACTTGCCAAGAGACCAGTTTATCCTGCATAAAAGGCTGCAGTTACTCATATCTTCACTATTACCGGTATTTACGTTTATGTTTATGTTGGACTTGTGGGCACCAAACTCTGTATATACCGGGTTTTTTAATAGGGACGATATGATTTATATTTCTGTAGTTTTTTTTTTTTCATTGTATTCGGTAATGTTTACAATTTCATCATGAAAATATATACGCGAGACTAACGTTTGCAAATTATGAAATTTTATTATCAMAATAATCGTTCACCATTCACAACTTTTCTTGCGTTTTGCCATTTTATGGTCGTAATAATCGTCGACCTATGCTACCTATTCGTCGAAATTTCGAAATTTCGAGCGTACATTTTCCTTTTGTTGTATTCAAGTACAAATAAGACACAGAACCGCTGGAAATATTGATAATATTGCTGCCATTCGGACAAGTTTTCCTGAAGGCCACAATTTGTGGATTCTAATCCGTTCACAAGAATTGTGACTCTCTCACACCACCTCAAATGTCGTAAAATTGCTGATTTTGCCTTGGAATAGCTTGAAAACAATTCTTTTAAGAAAACCCTCGAAGGGTTTGGCGTTTGTATGTGTCAGTTTTTTTTACGACCTTTTAAATTTTTTCCTTATCTTGATTTTTTTTCTCTTAGTTGTAACATTTTGGCAAAAACGTAGTTCAACATGACACGCAAACCACTTGTCCGATTTTAATGAAACAAATTTAGAAAAATTAAGAATTACAATTTCTATTCATTTTGTGTCATTTATCGCCTCTTTTATAAAATTTCCCCAATAACTCCAGACTTCTGGTCATATATTCCATATTTGCTTTTTTCTTACATTCACTCTATTTTCAATAATTGTTCAACATCCACTTGAAACTGGTGTGCTTGTGACAACTAATCTATGACATCT
>NW_017535221.1:9225-10501 GCF_001853355.1 Bactrocera latifrons
CCCGTGACCTGATGACGCTTGCGTGGGTCGCATTATTGAAAGCACCTTCGCTGTCAAGAAAGACAAACATCGCAATTGTATGGTAGAGCGCCAAGATTTTGATACCTTCCACTTTATCAGCTGCTAAATTTTAAAATTTTTAACTTTTTTATTTTTTAATCTTTCCCGTATTCTTGTAAGATCAATAAATAACTAATAAAAATATGGAAATAAAAATATTATTTGTCATCTTTTACGACACTTAAAAATCACCTTAAATTCATACCTCCCACAAACCATAAAAAACTTTGGATTTAACTAAGGTCCAGAAATATGCTTTCATTTAAGTAAATATTTTATTTCCTCTTCCTTTTGCAGATTTACCAAAATTTGGAGAGCCATTACAAAATGTCACGGTACCAGTGAGGCGAGAGGTGGTATTGCAATGTGTAGTCGATAATCTGCAAACCTACAAGGTAAGTTGTTATGAAAAAGTATTCATGTTAAAATATACATACATAGAGATGTATAAATCAGTAGTCACGAAGTGGATAAAAAAATATAATAACAATTTTTCTACACAAAATAATGGTCAATTATTCAAACAACAAAGCAAAAACCAGTAATTTTTCATTAGTTGAGAATCATATAACATATAAAAGAGACAGTGTAAAGAGCAATTGAGCCCAAAATAGCTGAAGTTTTATGGTCACCACAAAACTGCATATTCTCTAGATTACACACTCAAATGCACAATGTTTACCACACACTCCAAAGTGGACGTTCACGCACATTGAAAAAAAAAAAATATTTGCTGATTCTTGAGCGCACTCAACCATTTTACAAGTAAATTTCTATGCGTCAATACCACCATATATGTAATCGCGTGTGTTCTCAGAATGCGAACCGTTCTCTCTCCCCCATATGAAGCGTATTACACCAACGAAAATTTTCAATGAAGTTATAGTCAACTTTTAGGCGTTCTAAAATATCATATTGATATACTATATATACCTAAGATTTATTGAGTACCGATATATATAAGTACTCTCTGCTTGCTATCAAATTTCTGTTTATACTTTGTTCAAGTCAAAAAGTGATATATATATATATCGTTGTGTGACATCAATAAAGAATGTTTTATCGAAGTGACTAAGGGATTATTTGAACATAAATTTGTATATGCACTTTTAGGAGACAACAATGGATTCTACTCTTCTCTACCTATTTTTTTGCATACATATTTTTGAAGATTAATAAAACATAGCTGCAATAGGAAACATTCGTTTCTGAAATA
>NW_017535221.1:17661-20416 GCF_001853355.1 Bactrocera latifrons
ACGAATGATCGCATTTGGATAGTTAGAAACGTCGAGCCGCTGTTGTCCCTATAGCTTTTATAAATTAAAAAGACCATCGATTATCGACAATCACTTCTCATACCTTTATGTAACTTTGAAAATTTGCGACTACAAAAATTGTATCTTCACGGCAATGGTTAGGGTAAGTTAGATTAAGTCGTAGAGTGATCTTTCTGCAAAACATAGCACCAGATCTCACTTATACTGCGGTAAACTTCAGTTTTTGCGGTACCTAAAACTCCTAAATATTAATCGCCGGTTTCTCTGTTTTGTGTTTTATGTTAATCACAAATTTATTATGTTGTATGTATATTGAGACCTTTAAGTCTCAGTCAGGCAAAAGATGTATAGTAGAAGATAAAGTGTCTAAGTGATTCAACGGAACCTTATTTCAAATATTTAAGCGTACCGCAGACAGTGTACATTCAGAACACCTACAATTGCAGCAAGATTGACTTTGCTAAGAGCTGGTAGCTAAAAATCTAAATTTTGATCAAAAAACATCTCACAAAAGTTTTCGTTGTTGACCACGAACCAATCCATGAACCTCTAGTGTTTCATTGTGAACCAGAAGAAAATCTCGTACAAAATCCACAGACCTAGCTACGTGATTCAATAAGCCAGCGAAGCACCGACTCGGTTCTAGTCTGATGAGACTAAGGTAAGGGTATCCTTTCTGGTAAGATTATTAGCTTAACAATTTCAAGCGATTCCACTATGAAAAATTACAATAACAACTTTAACACAAGGAAGCCGAAGTCCGACCTTCACTAGCCTTGAGAGCGATATCATCTTATTATCCTAAATTGAGTTATTGGCATTAGTTTAAATATTTAGATACATCTCTTAGCAATCCAAAAAAATACTCAAAATATAAGGTTCAAGGAAATTTAATTTACATAATAATTACTCTTAGTTTGGATCCAGTTTGGGTAAAATTTTTAACTAACTATTAGTTTATGGAACGGTTATCTCTTTTTATGCGGATTGTTAGGAGATTTTCGATGACATGTAGGTAAACGTTAGCATCAAAGAACTCTTTGAGTGGCAACATTTTTTTTTCTTTGATGCTTCAGTAATTAATTTTATAGTGTCGTCGTACAAGAGAAGAAGAGCTAAGTTTCGAGTTCTTTTTCGTTAATTTTTTCGAAATTTTTTTTTGCCCTGTATAAGCTGTCAATTATCGTTTATTGTTTTTAGTGGTTTTCTTGCTGGCGATTCTCTCAAAAACGCGCGTGATATTTTGTATACATTTAAAAGTTACGTATACGACACGTATGTCACGTTCAAGTCTTTTAACTATCGCCATGTTTTTCACATGTTCTACGTATCGAGGGGCTGCACATGTACACACGCTTGCTCAACTAATTTATGTCTTACCTCCTATCGGTTTCGGAATAGTAGTTTTTCGAAAAAAATTAGTGATTTCGCGACTAGTCGTGCTTTCACTTTTCTTAAACTCAAATGATCTTTCACTGATCCTTCCCATATTCTAGCAAAGGCAGTAAAAAAATACTAATCGTAGATTTTGATGCAAAAATTCTTTTATTTTATAGATCTGTTGTTCATCACTTTATGCTGATGGCTGTCCTGGACGAAGTTCCTCTCCAAAGCGTTCTCGGCCCCTTTGAATAATTTGTTCCAATCAAAAACACTTGCTCGCGATATACAATTATCACSGAAGGCCTTTTCCAACACTCTGAACGTTTCAGTACCACAAATTTGATTCCGTATACAAAATTTATTGGAACTTCTTTATTGAAGAATTTCCTTCATCGCAAAAATCGCCGACTGCATATTATGTACTACAGAAAGAAAGGCGTATACTAAATACTAATGATAGACTTAGAAAATAAATTTTAAAGAATGGATTTTCTTTGAAGAACTTTGAAGAAAAAAATTTTATTTTTCGGAAACAAATGTTGTTTTTAATTTCGTTTGTTTATCCTATAATGGCATTTTTATTAAAATTTAAGGCCTGTTTTTTTGTATTTGAACCTTTAAAATATCAACAATTATTTAACATTCTCGATTTCCTTTTTTTAATATTGAAAATTGTGCGTTTTGATTTTTTTTATCGATGGAGGGTTTCAAGGAAAGCGCACTAACTAACCGCTTTAAAATATATAAAAAATATTTAAACGAAACAATTTTGATTTATAGAAAGATTTGTCCGAAAATCTGGCATAATAAAATGTGAAAATAGATATAATTCTTAGACCTTATTTTTAACGAAAAGTCTCACAAGGTCTTCAAATATCAGGTTTTTATATATTGAGTATACTTTATATACTTCCATAGGTTCCAGTATTTATAATTTCGATGCATAACTTTTACACAATCTTTACTAAGTAAACACCAATTATATTAAGATATATGTTAAACATATTTAATTATAATATTTCACTAACAAAACGTTTATTCCTTTCTTTTCTTTTCAATTGGAAAATTCTTGTTCTTGCCCACTCAACAACTACGTGAAATAATGGTTCTTGTCTGCGTGGAAAATCCGAATGGTATTAAAATTTACTATAACAAATGCAAACTGAAAATAATTTCAACTTTCGCTGTTGTTGACTAAAAACCACATTTCAACGCTGCTGTTGCTGCTGGTGCTATATAAAAATTAAGTGCCATGTGTAAATCATCTGCTGTATCATGATGTCGTCGGCCATGGTGACTTCGCTGAACAACATGCCACACTTTACAATGAAACATCAACATTACAATTCTG
>NW_017535221.1:23981-24982 GCF_001853355.1 Bactrocera latifrons
CAATTGTTTTAGATAAATTCATTGTATTCTGCACGTAATTGCGAGTATTTTCAATGATTTCCGCATGTAAACCATATGGCTGAATGTTATGGCAAAAACTAAGTAATTTCTGTACCAATGAAAGGGACATGAGTAATAATGAAATGACTTCAACTATTTTTAAATTGGGGATGTAGAAACAAGAAAACTATCAACGCCATTAGCAAATTGATTTTGATTGGATGCAACTTTTTTGACGTAAATTTGGCAATAGTACGCTCCGTGATTGTGATTGTGATTGCAAGCAACATGCATTTTTAGTTGTAGTTGATAAAGTTTTATGAATATTGAAACTGGTTTCGGTAGATTCAGCTGGCATTCAATTTCAAATGCATCAAATGAATATATACTAAATTTACTTAAGGTCTGAAGGAACTTATTTCAAGCCAAAGTGTGTATGAAAACAGAAAGTACCTGTAAAGGTATGTATACAAAAAATTATAACTAAAACCTAATTGTTATTCGAACCTCATCATAGTCTGGCAATGGAAAATCTATTCCATCGTCATCGATTGTGGAATGCAGTACGCAATTTCCAAACATTACACCTTCACTGATGTTCAGCAGGCTGGAGAAGTGTTTTAGTAAACTCAAAACAACAGCCACTAGATTACCACTTTGGATCCTCCTATCCTCTTCAACTCTCGGTATTTATCCCACTACGCTCGTGTCGTGGTCGATCGTAATATTGCAGGGAAGGCTGTCTGTCAGATTTCCCTTCACTGCGACACAATAGTCCTTTTTGTTCCAGCTATTATTTGCTGATGAGCACTCATAAAAGGCATTTTTGTTTATATGGTCCTTTTTTCCATCGGGGCACAGTCGGCGTCTAGCAATCGAGGTGTTTGGTCGTATTTAGCGCGCTACCGTTGTGTTATTCAGTGCGGGTTATTCCGTTATCTTTTTCTCTTCTTTAATTAGCAAAAAGCACTGCTTTATTCATTTCTATTGAACACAGTTAC
>NW_017535222.1:0-7796 GCF_001853355.1 Bactrocera latifrons
TTAGCGCAGTTGCACTTTTGGTTGTAATAGGACTCCAAAGTATGCAAACGGTTTGTATGTTTCTAGCATATAATGTGGGAATGGAATTTATGTAGAAGTTCATAAAATGTTGTGTTAACTTATACAATATAATGCACTGTCTTCTGGAAATTGTAGTAGGAAATATTGGAGGACATCGATAGGGATTCATGCTTTTATATAATAGTAGTGCGAATAATTGGTCCAGCATTCTTTTTCGGCTCCATGATAAAAGTTTTTTGCTACATATCTGATGTAATTTTCGCTAATGATATTAATGAGTTTTATGGGAGATTAGTCTCTAATTTCTTCTTCGGAGTTTGTTAAAGTGTTCCCTTGTATGCCGATATGACTAGGTATCCATGACAGTTTAATTTTTCTTACATTGGCAGAAAGTATGTATATCTCTGATTTAGCAAATCGTTTCATGAAAAAAATTTACGTTAAGGATAGCTTTAAGTGATGATAATGAGTCACTGAAGATTATATAAGTTCTCTACTTTTTTTGCTACCTGGCAAGTGTGAAGGATGGCTGCTGCTTCTGCCGTAAAAGCAGGAACAGCCGAAAATGCTACTCCCTTCCTTCCTTTGCCTTCCTTAGCGAGCAAAATGTATGTTATAATTACTACAGTATATCGAGATTGACAACCCTGCGTTGTGAGAGGGCGATCTGCTGACACGTTTTTACGCCAAAAATCCAAATGCCGTGGATTCCTACTGCAAAGAGAGAAGGGAGTAGCAGGGAAAACGCTTGTGTGCCCATTAGATAGGTCGTATCAGCTGACACGTTTGCGCTATAAAAACTGATTTGAAAGATGGTAGTATAGTAGAGAAGGTTGCAAAATTATATTATTAACAACGCTCAAGCAGAGAACGTCTATCATAGAGAAGGTTCACGGSGCGGAGATCGTAAAAATATTTTTGCCTAACTCGGTCGAGATGAGCCAGTTTCACCACTGGCAGCTCAGCAGGAGAAATTTGAACATTTTCGTTTGAACAGAGCTGAGCGTGAAATAAAAATTATGCTCAAAACTATAGTATATCGCTCTAACAGACGTATGTTCGCTCTTTTGCTTATATTTTTATACGTTTATATGCAAACATGTGTATTCGTATGAATTCTTTTTGTGCATATTAATGAATACATGTGCAATTGAATAAATTTAAATTAAATTACTTTTCAAAGTAATATTCGTAGTTACATATGTATATAAATAACTATCATAATATTATTAAAAAAATTAAGTATATTACAATAGTGATAAATGTACATTAATCGTACATTTTATCATTCAAAACTTATCTATGTATCACATGTTTCATGACCATATCGCTCATTTGCTGCAAGACCGGCATAAGTCAAAAAAATCGATTTTCCAGAAAACGCGTTAAAAGTTTTCAACTGATTCCAACCTTACACGGAAAACAGGAAATCCTACAATTTCGAAACAACCAATTCATTATAATATATTTAACATTTCCATAAAGGAAAATCAACACCAAGTATCCATTTATGGGTATTTCCTGAATAAGAACCAACTTTCCTTTGCATAATGACGTTATTGTTGCAAAAATATATTCAGTCGAGTGTCTTAAATTATAATGTGTCATTATTGTTGAGAAAAAAAAAAACAATAAGTTTGTATTAATTCATTTTATTTTCAGTCTTTTGAACTTAAAATATACATATTATGTACTTTTGAATATCATAAAAATCAACATAAAATAATTATAATTCACAGTCTTTTGTACTTAAGAAATTAAGGAACTCTTCAACATCTTTTCATATTAAGTTATAATTCATAAAAAAATGTTCTACTTCAAGTAATTAAATAATAATAACTAAATACCAAAATATATTGGTGACGAAACTCTGACTATGAAATGTTTACAATGTTGTTACACAACTCATTAATATCGGCTCTCTTATTTTCTGGTATACTTGGTTTAGTATGAAAAGCTTTGTTTAAAGAAATCGCTTTTGCTTGCGTCTTTTTTTTAATAACAATCGCTTCCTTGAACTTTTCGTCAGCGTAATTGGTCTTATAAAAAACAGAATTTGGGGATTCTCGYTGAACTCGAATTATTTTTAATAGCGATAATTTCAAATGTGTCATATTTAATGGACCGATGTCATTTGCCAGTTTTTTTTTTAAATCTAAAAAATCCTCAAAGCATAGCTCGTTAACATTAAATGGGTCTCCTTTTTTCTTTGCCGATCGAATTATTGATACAAATAAGTGAAACAAATGTTTTCGTTCGTCATCACTAAAATTTTTGTAACATTCGAACTTACAAGTTTCAGCACATGCCATTTTCATTTGTCTTGTAGGTTTAACTTTTTTCATCAGCGTATGTGATTCATACTCCATTCCACTATTTCTTTTATTTTTAATTATGTTTCTCTTCAATTTTTCCGGCTGTTTTGCTCTTTTTTCCCCCTTTTCAATGGACTATTCGGAATTATGGAGGGACTTACCATTTCTGAAGTTGAAGTGCCAGGTTGTGAATCACCGAGTGATGGTGCCGCGTAAGAAATCGATGTGCTATCAACACTTTGCTGCACAACTGTACTAGCGGTGTCACGCGGACAATTTTTCAAAACAGTCGTAGAATTGGCTGATGGATTAAATGTTTCATCGTTGCTATCCTCACTATCACTTTCTTGCTGCGGTGATTTTGGGCAGTATGTTGCATCAGTCACGGAGACGTCAAAGTCTTCCGAAAAAGAGGATGATCGGGATAAACTCGAAGATGATTTGCTGCTGTTGCAGTTTGACATTTTAAAATAACCTTAATTCATACATAGCTATATTTTTTATCAGCAATATCATCATATTTTGTGTTAGTAACAGCTATTTATTGTTACTGTTAATAATTCTATATTCAACAGCGACACATTTTGTTATAATATAAAATGCTAACTGTCATATCAAGAAATACTTAAGTTGACGATAGTATTTTTATCAACAATAACGTCATATTTTGTGATACACCAAGTTTAAATTAAATCTAAATTTTCAACACGATAGTCATAACTCAAATTAGCGCTGTATACTTGAAAAAATCTAGATTAGAAATACCATTACCTTTTCACGAAGAACTCCACAACACAAAATATGCCTCTGTTTAAGAAAGCCAAACGATCTTAACACGACGGGAGCAGTGACACAACTGAGATATGTCGCTCTCACGTATAAAAAAAAGTTGAAACAGATAAAACGAAATAACGGCATATTCTCTTCTCAAGCGGAGCATATAAGAGGTATTCATATGAATTTTTCACTCAACATGAAGTATGATATAACGAACAATTCTGTAGCATTAACTCAAAAATCACGTTTTTTGATTTATGCCGGTCTTGCAGCAAATGAGCGATATGTGTTTATGTTTATTCAAATCATATTATCACTTATCCATAATAACATATGCGTTCATATGTAGATATGTATGTCACCCGCAAAAACTATAAATATTGCTTTACAAAAACAACAATAGTTTGAAATAGCATCTTACATAGTAATATGCGTACAAATGTAAATATGTGCGTATGACATTCCCACACAAATAATCCATACACAACATACATACTTAAATGCGCTCACAAATAGATATGTCACCAAAAATTAAAAATATTGTTCTACAAAAACAACAATCGATTCAAGTAGCATCAGAGCGTCGTAAGTCAATATGGCATACAATTAGTCGATGCACAAATTTGTAGAAAAGTACACAACAACAATATTTTCATTCATGAACGCAAGCGATTTTCAACTTGCTTCATTCATAAAAACAAACACCATGACATCTCCCCGAGCATGCCTTTTCCTAATAGCGTCTTTTCGCGACGATGGCAAAAGCTAAAAATCTTAAACTGAACAATTTCTGATATTTGTATGAGAAGGAAAAAGTGACAACCCTGCAAATATGAGTATTTAAATATATTAGAATAAAATTAACAACATAGTTTATTAGTCGATTTTCAAGTCAAGAAATGTGCCAAATAAAATAGTTAATATTCCTCTGATTTATGTGTACAGTGAATCCCGGTTAAGTAGTACTCCACTTAAATGAAAATCATCCCTCTTAACTGCCCATATCTTGCTGCATCTCACGGTTTGTTTTTTGAAATACATATAAATTATTGTTTTAAGTACCACTCGCTTAAGTATTCGCAATCGCTTGTGTGCCTTATTATATTTTTTTTCCACAAACCACGAACAACTGTATCTTTGATTGTGGCACATAACCGGGATTACAAAATATTTTTATGCGGCTTGCAAAAATCTGCGTCGATATGTATACAAGTTCACACACAAACATATGTACATATATTTGCTGGTTTGTATGTGAAGCTGTACAGAGGTAAGGGAAGCGGAGACAATCGGCGACCGTTCGTTTATTTCTTTTCGCACAGCTCGGACTTTCTACCAACAATACAATGTTGTGACGCATTGTCGCCACATTAACTCTTTGACAAAAAGAGAGCTGTGCCATTGGCTGTCCGTGTGAACTTATATTTCTCATGAAGCATTGTGTGTACATATTTACATACATATGTTGCATGTAGACAAATTTACAAACATTATGCGTATGGTCTGTCATATTTGTTTACATGCACACATAATTATATATTATGTATGTATATGAGCATATGTGCGACCGCTAGATCTTTTAAGATGATATCAAAACTTTTAAGGTGAATGTATAAATTTAAAACTAATTACCTTAACTTATATCATTTAACACTGAAAATGCTCAATTCTGCTATTTTTGTGGTGAAACACGCTTATAATTTGTCTGTTGTAGGACTGGATCATCTCTGCCGAGTACCCCTTCGAAAAGTTGCGATATGTGAAACGTGAACCTTCTCTATGACAGACGTTCTCTGGCTCAAGGCAACGATATTATTGTGCTTTAAACCACCAGTGTAGAGAGTGTTCCAATTAGTGTGGTGGTTTAAAATTTTCAAATAGAGTTGTACATAAACGTAGTGGTGTCTTTCTTTTTTATATTTAACCAAGTCCAATATAACGCAAGATTGGCTTAGATTCCAAGGAGGAGCGCGAAGGCGGGGCATTGCTGGGATGATAATAGGAACATCCATTTCTTTTGCCGAATTTATTAGTTTTTGTAAGGCTGAAACTTTTTTGGGCATCCACTTTCTTTTCAATCTACTTTTTAGGGTGAAAGGTGATCCTTCTGCATAGAACCATTTGTACTGTTTTTCTTTAAGTCCTGTTTACTTTCGAATGCACCTTTTACTCATGATTAAAGGTTATGCCTACAATTTTGAGACTATTTGCATTATTTATATTACTTCTATTAAAACTTAATATAATGTTATGACGCCACTAAAGTAGCACTAGCTTAGAATAGAGTTTAGAAGAATGTTCCTTTGGTTATCTAAATTAATAGGGTTACGAACGGTGCCGAAGATAAAAAGATCATCGGCATAAAGTAATTGATGTAAATGAATGAGACTTAACCGGTCAAATGCTGTAATGAGATCCTTGTGAAATACCGTTTTCAATAACGCGAATTTGTCTATTCAGAAGATAATGCCGAACGTAATTAATGTCAATCGATAAAATGGAGAAGTAATTTTTACATGAAATTGAACTCAAAATTTGCTCATTGAGACCAGGTTTAAAGGCTGTTTTCCGATTTGATAGTATTTTTTTTAAGGAGATCGTCGGAGACCCTATATAGTACATATATATGTATATAAATTGTCAGAATGTCAAGCTGAAACGATTTAGCCATGTCCGTCTGTCTGTCTGTATATATACGACCTAGTCCCACAGTTTTTAAGATATCGATTTTTAGATATCGTTTATTTTGCAAACGTCATTTTCTCATCAAGAAGCTGCGCCATTGTCGTAACTGCTGATATGGCTGCCATATAGACTGAACGATCGGAATCAACTTCTCGTATGAAAAACTTTCACATTTGACAATGTATCTTCACAAAAGTTGGCACAGGTTATTTTCTAAAATAATAATGTAATATACGAAGAAATTTTTCAGATCGGCTTACTATACATATAGCTTCCAAACAAACTGAACTCATAGTTACTATAAGAAAATCATCTGTGAAGGGTGTATTAGCTTCGATTAAGCCGAAGTTAACTTTTTTTCCTGTTTCCATTACTGTTGAAAGACAAGGTATTAGTTATATTGGGCGGTAGCCTTCTGTAGTGTTTTTGTCTTTATTGGGTTTAGGATGGGGATAATAAGACTAGTTTTCCAATGTTGAAGTATTATGCTATTATTGAATAATATATTCTATAATTGGCATAATTTATCTTTACCAATGGGAGAAATATTTTTTAGAAGTGGGTAAGGAATATTGTCTAGACCAGGTGTATTGCCTTTCAAAGTAGATAGGTAAGAATTTAGTTCAAGTGTAGAAAAAGGTAGACCTATATCAATATTTATGTTATAATATGTGACCTGGTCTACGAAAAGGGACCTAACGTGCGAAAACTAGTTTTCTGGGAAACAGCTGTTAAAAAAAAAAGGCATCTCATCTTCCATCCGAATCAACTAAAAAGTGAAAATTGATTTTTTGACACTTAAGCCCCCTTTCCGTAGACCAGGTCACATATATATAAACTGAATTTATGTAACGACTTTTTTGCTAACGTATTCGCTGTTAAAATTACTATTTTTAGAGTATTCCGACCAGGTTTTGGCTAATAATTTCCCAATTTCAACAGGTGATGAAACGGCAATATTAGTGGAATTTTGAATAACGTAGATATTTCTTGGAGGAAAATGCCCATGGAGTATATTAACTTTGCTCCAAAGAGCTGCAGTAGTAGTTTTATAATGAATGCCTTTGGTAAAATCTATGAAAGCATGGCGTTTTGAAATTTTAACTCCTCTTTTAAATAATGCATTACTTTTCTTATACGGCAAGATATTTTCTTTAGAGGGGTGACCCTTGGCAATTTTCCCAAAAATAACTTTTTGAAGTCTCAGCTGAACTAGTTGATCGTTCCACCAATAAGTAGAGCATCGGTGAAAATTAGAAAATTGAATTTGGATAGAGGTATAGACGAGTCTATGGCACGTTTAATTTTCTTTAACATGATTGCTGCCGATTGGTTGCTATTTTCAGGGTTAAGGGTTAAAGAATTTAAAAAATTGTGTAAAGATTTTTGGTAGGACGACCAATCAGCAAATTTAAGGTTATACCTACATACATACGGTGACAGATAATATTTTGTCTCAAATTGTGTTCAAAAAGCGATATAGAAATAGGAAGGTTCAACGAAAGTTTTCCAAGTGGCAGCGATGTTAAGACGTGGATTGCAAATGCTTAGATCAATGTGTGTATGTGGGGAACGAGTTGAAAAATAAGTTCGGGGTTTGTCATTTAGTACAAAATGTAACATTGTTATTTTGTAGTGATAGATTGTTCATAAAGATATGAACATGAAAGTTTTGTAACCTTAAGATATATAAAATTATATTTTTGACACATTTTTGACACAACTACACTAATACATAAAAATATACATGTAAACAATAAATTAAATAAAAAGTATATACAGTCCACTAAATGTCAAGTGCAATGATAAGCAACAAAGTTGTAATATGAGACTTGCTCATAAAAATGTGAAAATCATTGCACATAAAAGAAAACTCATAAATTAGAGTATACATAATACTAATATTAAAATACAAAATATACATACTCGAAATATTAATGCACACAAGCAACAGATAAGAAAGTATCAAGCGTGTGTACGTATGTGTATAAGTGCGTT
>NW_017535222.1:8561-9315 GCF_001853355.1 Bactrocera latifrons
GACTGTTATGAAAGAGTTTACTGCAAATCATAATAAAATAATGGCTAAGAAGAGTCAAGAAGCTGAGGAATACATTGCGAAGAACTACTTCGAGCATGTAATGCAAACAATGGAGAATTCTATTCAGAATTTAAGAATTCAAAGTACTGCCGAAGGTGTTTCAGCAGTGAGCAGCATGTGGCAAATATAATCTACGCCACAAACTATTCAGGTCGCACCACCTGAAGCCGCGYCTGGCGTTGAAAGAAAATATCAACGTCGAGCAAAAATGCTCAAAAGCACGATGGATGAAATACGAAGAAATGCATTGGATTCTCTCGAGCACTATTTGCTTTCAAACATCATTAAAAACGACTTCTACATGGGCGATTTAATGACAGGAGCATATTCAATAGATGAATGTAAGGCCATTCAGTATGAAATATCGAAACAACTACAAAWATATGGATTTCACTTAAGGAAGTGGATGTCAAACAACAGTGAAATCATAGCAACAATTSCKGTAAATAACGCGAATGAAGTAATAAAAATAGCAGAAGACGAAACAATAAAGACATTGGGTATTCAATGGGATCCTACCAAAGACATGTTCGGATTTAATACGAATCTTTCAACGCAAAAGCTGGTTACAAAAAGACAAGCTTTGTCTGATTTWGCGCGAATTTTCGACCCAATGGGATGGCTTTCACCAACAACCGTTATAGCAAAGTTATTTATACAGAAACTTTGGTTGATGAAACTCAACTGGGACGAG
>NW_017535222.1:11420-12624 GCF_001853355.1 Bactrocera latifrons
CTCAGAGTACAGACTTAAGCAAAGACTGTTTTTTCTGTACACTATTGATTCGCTGCACTCTGTCAATGTCGTGAATATCTTGTACAGCTCACCGTTCCATCCACCGCAGTATTCGCCCCTGCCAATGCGCAAATAAACATAAATCTTCCGTAGAACCTCTTTGTCGAACATAAAGTCAGCTCCTTGCTCAGCTCAGCTCAGCCTTGACAGCACGGCACGGCAAGCAGCTTGGACTTTACGAAGTGGTGGTGTGTGTCTTCTTTTCACGGATAATTTTCAAAATTTGGCGTATGGTGAAAATCTGGTCGATAATAGATTTTCCAGGTCTAAAGAAACATGAATGTACCTTAATTCACTTTGTTGACGGTGGGCTTCAGGCTCTCACAGACTAAGCTTGAAAAGAGATTATACTATATGCGATATTATACATACATATGTATGTGATATTAAATTTAAAAAAAATTCTACTAGACCAGTAGGCACTGAGAAATTAATTATATTTTATGAAAAGCGATATTATCGGTAAATAGCAAGAAGTGGTTGTAGCAATTCAACTTTGACTCATCATTTACTAAAAAAAATATAATTGTGATCTTTTGTGTCGTAAAAAGGGATCAGTCCTCATCGAAAGTCAACTATAGCAACTGTATAACTTACTGCGGTGGATAAGTTTAAGAGGTTCAAATTTTTCACGAAGTGGATTTAAGTGTTGAAACTATACACCGATGGCTTTATGTGGAGACGGCCTGCCACTATTAACACTACACCGATGGAATAATGAATGCATACAAGTATACATAAGACACAGTGGTTAACAATTTTGAAATGAACAACAAAGCAGTGGTGGCCGATGGATTGCCGGCTGAGCTTTTCAAACACGGCGGCGAAGAACTGATAAGGAGCATGCATCAGATTCTTTGTAAASTWTGGTCTGAAGAAAGAATGCCCAACGATAGGAACGCTCTGCCCAATCCACAAAAAGAGAGACCCCACAATCTGCGGCGATTCTGATTACTACCTGACGCAATTCCTGACCGGACATGGATGCTTCCGATAGTTCCCCTATAAATACGGTCACAATAGCAGAAAGCAAAGGCTTASAAATTATTATCAACGAACGTATGACTCCAGAGAATATCGTGCACCACATGGTAAAAAGCAAAATCGTGTGGAATAAAGTGAAGAATTGGTCAGCAATTGCTCT
>NW_017535223.1:0-1639 GCF_001853355.1 Bactrocera latifrons
TCAATATGTTCTGTAAAGCTAGTAGAAAAAATTAGAATATCGTCCAAGTAAACGACGCAAATTTTATTGACATAATCTCGTAAAACATGATTTATTAGTCTTTGGAAAGTCGCGGGAGCTGTTTTTAGCCCAAAGGGCATACGATTAAACTCGTAGTGGCCACTTACTGTCGAAAATGCCGTCTTGGATGTATCGTCTGGATGTAGCAAGGTCGATTGTGCTAAAATAGTTACACTTTCCCACTTTGTCGAATTCGGAATTTAGACTTGTCGTCCATCGTCTGTTCGTTTAGCTTCCTGTAGTCTATTACAATTCGCCACTTTTGTTCGCCACCGTTGTCGATTTTCTTTGGTACGACCCATAGAGGCGAACTATAAGGACTGTTGCGCGGAACAATTATTTTGTCTGTCTACTTCGGCAATATGTACAACCGGGTACCTATAAAGTTTGGTATAAATTGGCGAATCTGTCCTAGTTCTAATCCTATGTTGTATAACACTAGTAAACAGTAGACTGCTTCCTTCCTCGTAAAAAATGTCTCGGTAATTGTTCAGCAACTTTTTTAATGTCGATTCGTCCCTTGAATTTAAATGTTTTGCAAATGTGCTATTAAGTGCACTGTCGCGCACTTTGTTTGGCAACTAAATACTTGCAAATTTTCATTTTTTTAATATTTTGCTACTTCGTACTCTTCATCTCCGCAAAACTAAATCGGTAGGGTCGCATTTTCTGTAACAAGCTTCCGAGTTTTATAATTGACTATGCAGTTTAGGCTAAGCAATATATTGTTTCCCAATATACCGTCGAAGTAATCGTGTAATGGTAGTTCAATAAAATCGACAAACTGATTTTCTTTCCGAAATTCTTTAAAAAGTGGTACGCTATACCGTATGTTTGTTGAGACATTTCCATTTAGGAGTTTAATATTGAAGGTGTGCGACATTGTTCTCCATTTCGGATTACAAAGATTTGGGTTTATTATGCTAAATTCGGCGCCAGTATCAATAATAAATTTTAGTTTTTTCACCATCGTTATGAGGAGGATTGTGATATTGGTTGTTATGAAGATGTTGGTTACGTCCAGTTAAATGAGTGTATTTCTGTAATTTAATGTCTGTTCGAAATTTTCTCCATTTCTATTGTAATTTTGTTGTAGTCTACTATTGAAATTATTGGAATTCGAGGCTTTATAACTTAAATAGCCGTTTGATTTTATGATTTCGAAAGCGTTCTTTAGACTTGTTGGGTCTCGACTTACGATTATGCTTTCGACAGGTTCCGGTAACCCGTATTTAAAAGAATTTAGGGCAATTCTGGCATTCCTTTCGCTGTTAACTTCAGGAAATCTGTTTTCACTGAAATAAAGCGCATTGTTCAACCGACATAAAAGTGTTGTTAAATTATTATAGAAGTTCTCAATTGAAGAGTCACATCGACATGCTCTAATCTTGTCGATTAATTCTTCAACTGAATTTTTCTCGCCATGACAATCGATCAAAACCTGTTTAATTGATGGCCAAGTATCTAAGATTCCATTYATTAGCAGGGACCTTCTTGCACTACCCGTAATTTTGTCTTTAATGTTGCCCATTAACAATACTTCATATTCGGATGGGAGAGGCTCCAAAATAGGCACTAT
>NW_017535223.1:10374-18256 GCF_001853355.1 Bactrocera latifrons
TGGCGCCACGTAGCGAAAAGAAGAAACGACTGGCGCGCTGTTGTTAACTCGGCTATAATCGCGTAAGCGGTGTCTACKCCAATTAAGAAGAAGAAGATACTTCTCAAGAAAGAGAAGAAAAAAAATTTTTTTTCTTTAGCTATCGATACGATTCGTAATATTAACTCCTATTATACATACATTTCATTTTGTAGATTTGAATAATAATTTAAACGGAAGGATATTATATTCTTGTTGTTGATGCTGCAATTGGTTCTGTTAAGCTTCCAATTCGACGTTTGCAAGTGTTTGTTGCCTATAGCTGACGCTGTTTTTGCTCGTATACGTGATTTTTTATTCTGTTTTAAGTATGTTGGTTTTATGCAACTGTACCCACAATTGTACGTTTTTCTACTTTTTCTTCACTGGCCTAACTGTTAAGTTTTTTTCTTTTTTTTTCTTCACTGGACTAACTGTTACTTTTTTTTCTCTTACTTTAAATTTCAGTTATAATTGGTTTTGTATGCCATTTTTCTTTGTTCTTTTCGCTTTTGACTGTACGCAACTGTACCCACAATTGTACGTTTTTCTACTTTTTTTTCTCCTTGGTCTAACTGTTAAGTTTTTTTTCTTCACTGGTCTAACTGTTAAGTTGTTTTTTCTCTAACTTTAAATTTCAGTTATTATTGATTTTGTATGTCATCTTTCTTTGTTCTTTTCGCTTTAGACTTTACGCACCTGAACCCACAATTGTACGTTTTTCTACTTTTATTTTCTTCACTGGTCTAACTGTTTTGTCCAATAAATAGGTTCAATATTACACTTATTTTAAGTTCGAACGTAATGCACGTTTGATTTATGCGCTACGAAATTTACTCTCGCGGCTTTTATTAACAATAGTTTTATTTTTCTTTTAAATCCCGAAATTTTCTTTTAGGTTTTTCTTTGCACACGCTCTTAAATTTCTTTTCCAGAAAAAACTACGCGTGGTTCGCTTCCGACTGCGCCAGTTAAGTATGTTAAGCGAGTTCTTTATTTGAGCAATTCAATATCGAACTAACTTATTCTAGTTACATACATTGAAATGCACATAGCCTACTTAAAGCGAATAGCGGGTGGAGTGGACGAGATGATAATTATTGCAATAGGAGATGGGAGACAAGGAGAAATAGAGATTAAGTGTTGGGAAGCGTACGGAATATGGTGTGTAGGGTGAGGGGAATATCTCGATACATAACAATATACAATTGAGTCAATATCTGCAATGTCCGCCATAACCAAACGCCAAATACTTTCCTCGGTGGCAAAACCTTTCGACCCCGCAGGATGGCTTTCAATAATAATGATTCGAGCAAAAATCTCCTTCAAGAACCGTGGCAAGATGGTACTGAATGGGATGAACACGTAAAATCTGTACGTTTAACAAAATGGGTACAATTTGCTAACAATTTGCATACTATGTCAGAAATTCGAATCCCTCGATTGGTAAATTAACCCTAACATTAACACAGAATTACACGGTTTCCGTGATGCCTCTGAAAAGGCTTATTGCGCAACAATTTACGTACGCACACAGTACGATAACAAAATATCTGCACACCTCTTGGTAGCCAAAGCCAAAGTTGCACCTTTAAAGACACTCAGCCTGCCACGGCTTCAACTGAATGGTGCTCTACTGTTAGCAAAATTAATTTCAATAGTTTAAACCCATCTGAAATTAACCGATCATAAACCGTATCTTTGGTCAGACTCAGGAATAGTTTTAGCGTGGTTAGAAAACAATTGCTGGAAGACCTATGTATCTAACCGAATATCCCAAATTTTGGACTCAGTTGGCCCAGCAAAATGGCAACATGATGCAAGTGCAGATTACCCAGCGGATTTGGGGTCAAGAGGTTGCAAACCAGTTCACCTCACCAGCACTACACTCTGGTGGAACGGTCCCACATGGCTAAGAGAATCTCAAGCATTCTGGCCATAATCTCCTGCTCGGAATATCATACCTCCGGAAAGTCGGAAAATAGAAAATTTTCATATCAYTCCAGAAGAGGATGATATTCTCCACCGATTTTCTTCATTTCCTAGAGCACTAGGAGTAGTCGCTTACATGCACAAATTCACCCAAAGACTTAAACAAAAAATGAAAGATTTACCAAATGATCCTTACGTATGCCAAAGTTAGTCTTATTACCTTCACCACTCGAAAAGGAAAGCTCTCTTTTCGTCTTAAAGCCATTCTTGGACGCTAAGATTATTAATAAGATCAGTTAAAACGAACGGCATCCCATTATTATACCTGAGAAATTCCGCTTAATCATTTATTTTTAACCTATCTTCACCCGCTTACACTACATGGTGGGCATCGCTTGATGCAGCAAATGTTCCGACAAGAATTTTATATACCGCAACTAAAGCCACAACTTAAAAAGACGACTTTTATGTGTAAACAATGTACCTTGTACAAACATAAAATGCGTACGCAGATCATGGCAGCTTTACCACCTGAACGCTGCAATTACGCTCTACCCTTTACTATTACTGGGGTTGATTTTGTTGGACCTTTGTCGGACGACGCGGTTTTCCCTCCAAGATTATGAGCGATAATGGAAAAAACTTTATCGGAGCTCAAAGAGCCACAGAGAAAGAGTTCATAAACTTCATGAAAGAAGTATCTCCTGAAATTGTTAAAAAATATGCACCCCAAGGGATCGATTGGCAGTTTATAGCTCCATGTTCTCCTCACATGGGTGGATTTTCTGAATCAGCAGTAAAAAGCTTTAAGTCCCATTTAAAAAAACGGGACTTAAAAAAAAGGGGACTTAAGCTCAATTATGAGGAGTTTTCTTCACTAGTCACTCGTATTGAAGCCGTATTAAGTTCAAGACCTATATCACCCCTCTCGCAAGATCCCTCTGATTTCACAGCTCTTACACCTGGACACTTCCTAAGAGGAGCTCCTCTTCTCGCTATATCTGAGACAGAAGGAGACTTACTCACTTTAATAAATCGATGGGAAAGAATCAAGATTCTCCATCATGAATTCAGCCACAGATGGAAGGATGACTGAGATATCGATGAAAAACGATCCAGAAGCAACCCAGTACAGGCAAATACGTCATCATACAGGACGAATGCCTTCCCCCAACCGAATGGCAACTAGGTCGCATTGAAAAGGTACATCGGGGACGAGATGGTCATATAAGAGTAGTAGATGTACGAACACAAACTGGCCTACTAACTCGACCACTAGTGAAATTGTGTTTTCTACCAAATACTGAAGAACCGATCACCGAAAACCAGCGAACGGAAACGCATACATAAAATCAACCAATAATTAATTACAAATAAACCGTTTTACAATCCGAAAGTACAAACCAAAACCTAATGAACGCGATTAACAATAAACAACAAAATCCATATACATATATAAATAATATGTAATACATATAATTAAAAGTGTCAAATAAAGATATAATACATATATTTATATATACACATATATATAATGTAGCATACTTCATACTACTAGCAAAACTATGTTTAATGTACATATTCCTATTCCACTAGAAATGGACGTAGAAGAAATCCGCAGTAACCGAGGTCCGTAATTACTGCAAATGCAGAAATATACTATTTCACCGTTTTCAACATAGAGATCAGGTTCAACGCCGAAGAGCACATCGCTCTAAACCCTCTCGAGGTGCGAAAGGCGACGAGTTTCAGCGCTGTAGTGAGCACGCTCCAAAAACTGTAGCGGCCTCTAGGTAATTAATTCGCCTAGGGGGGTCAGGATGTTTATGCGACTTCATAGCATCCGCCCCTCAACACAAACTTCATCACGACACACCACATTCAGCACACAATGCAACATTCATCACACAACTCATACTCATCACAAACACAACAGTCAGCACACAACCTACATTATCATAGACGCAACCCCACGCAACAAACCAACCACACTACACACACCATACGTTATCTTTTTCACCACCTAATCGATCCAAAACGATTGCTTAGATCGGGATGGGTTCTATTCGATTTCTACGCCCGAAAGAGATACACGTTTCGCCAACTGTTCAACGGTTCATCTGCGTATAATTCGTTTGTGGTCCAAATTGGGAAAGTTTTTTCGGTTGTGTGAGTGGTGTGCACTGGCAGCAGCAGCAGTGAAATAACTAAACTAAAAGAAAATTTATATACTTATTAAAAACATAAAATATTGTGAACCAAGTTTAATTATACGATTGAATTTTTGCAGGAAATATAAGTATTTGTCTTTCTAAATCTTTCATTTAAAAACAAGCAAAAAGGGATACATAACCACAGGCAAAGCGTAAGTATTCCCCCCACATCACTAGTGAAATCAAATGAAATAAACAGTATGGAAATATTGTATCTTTTAATTCAAATTAATGATGCCTTCAGCCAAGTGCTATTAACTCTATTCTACAACCTCAAAGGAATAACTTCAAACTTTAACCTCAGTTTGCTAAAAATAATAATTATTTTTTTTTTTTAAATATTACTTGGTTGTTTTGGAGAGCTTTTGGGAATTTTCTTAGGTCAGCAAATCGGCATAAGTGCTCTTAAATTATAGTTATAAGCTTTATAATTAACGTTTCTCGCTTCTTCCATATACAGACATACATAAGCAAAATCAGTTTCCATTCAAGTTGTCTTTTTTAGCCCGAAATGCCTACAACGACGGTAAACAATTGCGAAGTTATGAGTTATGTAATATCACTACGAATTGAACATGTAGACCGAAATGGAAACAACAGTTAGATTTTAGAGAAGAACAATGGCTACAATTCTATTCTAGGAAGCTAAGGCAGCATATGAACATCTAATTTGAGATTATAGAGTCATTTTAAAAAATCTAAACTAATAATTGTGGACCTCATATCTTCTTCTTCTTAATTGGCGTAGACACCGCTTATGCGATTATAGCCGAGCTAACAATAGCGCGCCAGTCGTTTCTTCTTTTCGCTTTGTGGCGCCAATTGGATATTCCAAGCGCAGCCAGGTCCTTCCAACGAAGTAGAAGTCTTCCTCCTCCTCTGCTCCCCCAGCGCGTACGGCGTCGAATACTTTCAGAGCTGGAGTGTTTTCGTCCATCCGGACAACATGACCTAGCCAGCGTAGCCGCTATCTTTTAATTCGCTGAACTATGTCAATGCCGTCATATATCTCATGCAGCTTATCGTTTCATCGAATGCGACATTCGCCGTGGCCAACACGCAAATGACCATAAATCTTTCGCAGAACTTTTCTGTCGAAAATCCGCAACGTCGACTCATCAGATGTTGTCATCGTCCAAGCCTCTGCACCATATAGCAGGACGGGAGTTATGAGCGACTTATATATCGAGAGAGGACTTTGCTTCTCTGCCTACTCAGTCGAAGTAGCACTTGTCGGCAAGAGTTATCCTGCGTGGGATTTCCAGGCTGACATTGTTTTTGGGGTTTTTAGGCTGGTTCCAAAGTAGACGAAATTATCTACGGTTTCAAAGTTATGACTCTCCACAGTGACGTGAGAGCCAAGTCGTGATTGTTTGATGACAGGAGATATTTCGTCTCGCCCTCATTCACTGCCAGAACCATTTGTTTTGTCGGCATACGACAGCAGCTGTACACTCTTATAGAAGATGGTACCATCTCTATTTAGTTCTACAGCTCGAACTATTTTCTCCAGAAGCAGGTTGAAAAAGTCGCACAATAAGGCCTTGTCTGAAACCTCATTTGGTATCGAACGGCTCGGAGGGGTCCTTCCCGATTCTGACGGAGCTTTTGGTGTTGCTCAACGTCAGCTTACACAGCCGTATAAGTTTTGCAGGGATACCAAATTCAGACATCGCGGCGTAAAGGCAGCTTCTTTTCGTGCTGTCGAAAGCGGCTTTGAAATCGACGAAGAGGTGGTGAGTGTCGATTCTCCTTTCACGGGTCTTTTCCAAGATTTGGCGCATGGTGAATATCTGGTCGGTTGTTGATTTGCCAGGTCTGAAGCCACACTGATAAGGTCCAATCAGTTTGTTGACGGTGAGCTTTAATCTTTCACACAATACACTCGATAGAAATTTATATGCGATATTGGGAAGACTTATCCCACGGTAGTTGGTGCATATTGAGGTCTAATTTTTTATGGATTGGGCATAGCACACTTAARTTCCAATCGTTGGGCATGCTTTCGTCCGATCATATTTTACAAAGAAGTTGATGTATGCTCCTTATCAGTTCTTCGCCGCCGTGTTTGAATAGCTTGGCCGGCAATCAATCGGCACCCGCCGCTTCGTTGTTCTTCAGGCGGGTAATTGCTATTCGTCAGCTCCATCGCCATCGATTGGGGAATCGGGTTCGCCTTCTCCTGGCGTTGTGCGTTTACTGCCATTCAGCAGGTTGGAGAAGTGTTCACTCCATAATTTAAGTATGTTCTGGGCATCGGTGACTAGATAACCATTGGGGGTTCTACAAGAGTATGCTCCGGTCTTGAAACCTTCTGTAAGCCGCCGCATTTTTTCGTTTTTTGCTGCACAGAGGCGGGTGCGAATCTTGGCTGCAACAAGGTAGTGGTCCGAGTCGATGTTAGGAACTCGGAGCGCACCCACATCTAAAATACTGGAGACGCGTCTTCGGTCTATCACAACATGATTGATCTGGTTGGTGGGTTTTCAATATGGAGACAGCCAGGTAGCTTGATGTATCTTCTTATGTTGTTATCTATTACTACAGATATCCATATTTCGGGTCGATCCTTCAAACGGATGTTCTTAGGCTACCCAGAGTATACCTGGTCAAGGACCGGAAGTCGTGAGCTGCTTCAGTCATATCTAAAAGAATCGTTTCTGGCCTCTCCCAAGTGAATGGCGATCAGAAATCTTCCTCACTTGCGTCTACACATGACTCCATCCTCCAACTTTTTCTAATTGTCAACCGATACCATTTGTGAAAACTGGAGTGGTCGCAAGACCAAATAGCCTGCCACATGAGTATTTTCTCGCCACATTTTTATATTTCAATTGTTGGCACTGACTGGTCGACAGTATGATCTTGTGGTTCCGTACAAAACTGGGGACCTGGTATATTCTGGAGTTCATTTTTACGTATGTTTCATAGTCCACTATAACACACTGTATTTAAGTTTTAAATTATTTCCATTCTACACTCTTTGAATCATAGTAGCACTGGTTTTAGATTTATTCGCCAAGTCGCGCACATAAAATGATGCATTTGAGTTTATTAAGGCTAACACTTTTGCTTCAAGATTTGGATCACTGGTATCTTTTTTCGCCCACTTTTTGATAAATCTTTAAGAGAACAGGCTTCAGTTAACTTTATTATAATATTTTTCATACCATTTTTAGTGACTTTAAACCGTTTTTCTGGCTTTTTGTATGAAAGACTTTTTTCGGTGCCGAAGAAGAGACAATAGAAGTATAACTGATCCCGCTTTCTAACGGTACATACCGCAATATGATCAAACGGCTACTTCATGAGAAAGTGTGCAGTTTCTTTTCGGTACAGTCCTTATTTACCTTCACGCTTTGTTTCCATAGGGCGTGTGCCCTTTATCGTTTGCGACACGCAGTCTCTCTCACTACCATCACTGCACATATTTTCCAGCATAACGTAATGGAGTAAAGTACATTCATATGCATGCGCTCTCTCTCTTCCATCTCTCGCATCTTTTACTACATATCTTATTGAAGTAAAGTACAAAGCAAAAATTTTTGCATATATATATGTTCGCAGAACAAGTGAAATAACGGTAAACAGAGAACGTATATTTATAGAGAAGGTCCAACAACGGACAGGCGTGTAAACTGTCAAAAGCTAACAAAATGCGATGAGTGCRTTTCACCACAGCTAGCTAAGCAGAAGAAATCTTAACAGTGGAGCGTGAA
>NW_017535224.1:0-1557 GCF_001853355.1 Bactrocera latifrons
GACGGCAAGCATCGAACGTACCTTGAGGCCTTGCCGGGGTTTTACTGGGACGCAAGGCAGACGTAACATTAGCCGGTGAGCCATTTCGGCAAGATTTCACTCCGCTTACTAAAGTCACCGAATGCTAGGTCTGTCAGCTCCAATGTATAAATTTTCAGAACCGTTTCCAGTAGATTTTCACCAGAGTCTTACTGGGCTTAGAAGGAGAAACTTTAACAGTGGCGCGTGAACAGAGCAGAGCATTCAATGAAAATTATGCTCAGAAATATACATTCGTATTGCCGACGTATGTTAGCCTTTTGCATATAATTGTATACGTTTACATGCAATCATATTAATTGATATTGAATATCATTTTGCGAGTTTTTGTGAATGCATGCAAAATTGATAACTTCATAGTTAAATTATTATATTTTCAAAGTAACATTTGTAGTTAAAGTAAAAATAAGAGCTACTTTTTAAATATTTCATATGTTTGATAATATATTATAAATTTACATATAAGTATATAGATATGCTATATACGTATATACATACATACATATGTGACATACTATCATAATATCCTAAAGAACTTATTATAATATACTACAATAATATTATATGTAAATCGCATTTCATTTCAATTTTCATACGTAACTACATATCAGCACATACATAGTTACATACATATGTAAGTACAATTCAAATTCAAATCGTGCTATTATCATTTATCAGTAAAAAGTGTGCGCGCACTGCTGCTATATGTACTTACATACATCCATATTTATATGTGTACGACATTGCCGGACAATTAATGCATGCACAACATATATACTTACATATATGCGTTCCCATGTTGATATGTATGTCGCCCGCAAAAACTACAAATATTGCTCTGCGAAAACAACAAACGTGTTAAATAGCATCAGCAGCGTCACAAGCCAACATAGCAGCCAAATAGTCGATGCCCAAATTTGTAGAAAAGTACACAACAACAATATTTTCATTCAATAGAAAATATTCAATATTCTTCAGAGTTATGTGTACAGTGAATCCCGGTTAAGTAGTATTCTGCATAAATGAAAATCATTTCTCTTAACTGCCCATATCTTGCTGCATCTCACGGTCTTTTTTGGAATACATGGAAATTATTGTTTTATGTACCACTCGCTTAAGTATCCGCATTCGCTTATGTGCCATATGATATTTTTATTTTTAACAAATCATACGCCCTCTTTTTCCTATATCCAAAACTCAAATTGTCGCCAAAAATACTTACCAAAACGCTGGCTTCATCAAATTTTGAAAACGGACTTCTTCTGACAAAAAAGCTTTAGAGAAAATGGGCGGCCCGCGCCCACTATTAAAAAAAGATTGAATGCTACCAAGAAATTAATTTATTTTTTAATTCATAAATTTATAATTTTAAAGAAGTTGTAAATGCTTATGGATTAATCTTAATCTTCGTTTTCAGCCGCTTCTAATTCCAATGAATAATTATTTATCGACTCTAAGCTTACATCGGAATCATAACTATAATTGCAGCTGGAGGCTTCTTGAGATGTTGAAAGTAAT
>NW_017535224.1:4414-11302 GCF_001853355.1 Bactrocera latifrons
AAATACGAGTACCAAGTTTCATCATGATATCTCAATTTTTACTCAAGTTACAGCTTGCACTTGAACAAAACTATAATACTCTCTTTAGCAACATTGTTGCGAGAGTATAAAAATTTTGCAAACTATATTTGTATATAGTAAAATTACTCACCTCGAGTAATAGAACTCATATTTACAAAGTTTTTTTACAATAATATATTATTAAAAAACAGTTTTTAATTTTATAAAAATTTTGCTGCTTCACTTGTATTAACACGTACTAAAAACTTTGTAAACATTACCAGCTGTTTGTACATAAACAGGGTTGCCAACAGAAATTTTTTTTTTTAATTTTTTCTTATGAATATGTTGGGTATTGAACACTATCAAAATAATTACAAAAATTTAAATTTGAAAACTTGACTTTTTGCCGCTAAAATCGCAATTTCGGCTATAGTGCAATGGCTGAAGCTCAAGTTTGTTCAAAGAGTCAATGTGTCGAAGGGCTGACGTGACAACAAAGCATCACAATATTGTGTTGGTAGAAAATCCGAGCGTAAATATGTATGTTTCTGTATGAGTTTGCATACATATCGACGCAGCATTTTGCAAGCCGCGTACAAATTTTTTTTACATTCCTTGACAAATACAGTCACATATGTATGCATTAGGGTGTCCCAGCCAACAAGGGCGAAATTTTTTTTTTTCGAATTTATTTACGCATACCTGCGATTTTTTTTACATTTCATCCTAATAACTCAAATAATAAATATTATTGCGATTGAATAACGATAACCCGTGCCGACTTGACGTTAAACTTGAAATATGAAAGTTAGTATGGAAGCTTTGTAGGGATTGCGGATTAAAATATTTATGTAGTCAATAATACACCGTTTTACATATATTTTATATTTAATGAGTATTTATAAATAACATTATATTAATATTTACTGAATTTTCTTTTCAAAGTTTTTTTTTTACAATCCGGATATATCTGTTCGTGTTCTTGAACGCAACGTAACAAAAATTGCTTCTGTTCCTCGTCGACGGTGATTAAGCCATAAAAGTCTTGCATTAACTTAACCGCTCTTTCAGCGGTATCGGTAACTGCTCTCAGTGGGTAAACCTTCTTTTTAGCATATTGGAACGAAGCATTATTTGGCCATGTAGTTCGAGGCTCATTAAGAAAGCTATCATCAACTATTTTAAGTCGATTGAATAAAGATTTACTTTTTATTGAAACAGAGTCATCGATGTTTATCTCTGAAATAAAAGCGACAGTTAACATAAAATAAAACAAATAAAAACTAAACTTATTGATTATCATACTAACCGTAAAGTGGACCACAAAGTTCATCTTTCGATGGTATGTAGCGTTTACCGTTGGCCGATGGATATTCTTTAGTTAAGTTAGCAACTATCTTTACTTTAGTTTCTTGGTCAACGTTATCGTCAAATAGAGACAAGACAAACACTTCATCTGTCAAATACCATAAATGCTGCCAAAACTTTTGTAAAGCTGCCTTTGAGATATTTTTATCGATTATTTCGTAAGACTTCATGGCTTTTAAAAAGCATAAGTCTTGGAATGGTGCTTTAACAGCTAAAATACATTGCAGCCAAGGCTTGACGTAGGATGTCACGATGAACAGGCAGACGTCTAACAAAGCTGCCTTATCCTTATTTGAAATTCGTAATTGAGAGCTAAGTAATGAAAATTTTAATGAATAAATTGCTCTTGCCATCCATCGGGCTTGGTGCATTGCCCCTGGAGGCTGGATTCTAATTTTTTTCTGTGTATCTCCGCCAAGAAATATTATTGAAAGCTCAATTAATTCTCGATAATCATCTCTAGCGATTTCTTTAGTCAATTCAGCTTGATAAAATGCTAATAGTTTATCAATTTCTGATCTACTCAGGCATGATAACTTTTCAGTACTGACCTGTATTTTCTGGGAATCGATATTTTTCCAGTTTTCTCGAAACTTTTTGAATAAAGATATATCGGGGCTTGTAGTTACCTGGGAAATTTCAGCTTCAAATACACCTTTTAATACCAATTCGTAGATATGATGACGGCAAGCAAAAACAAGCATCTCTCTGTCTAATTTCTGTTCTAGAAGCACACAATCCTCATTAATACGACATGTGTTTCAAGCCGTTGTATCACAACAAAGGATCTGCACTTTATCTTCAAGATTCCAGTCAATGATAGAATTTCAAACTGCCTGTGGATGTTCGCATCCTGAAGAACTGTCCAATTTTGGCACAGCAATAAGTTGTTCTTTATTATCATACGAAATTGTTTACACATCGAAAATCTGTAACATGCGCACATTTTCAAAGCTGTTAAATTTTCTGCTCCACATGATTCAAATAAACCCAGCAAAAAATTGTTGTTGTTTGCTGTACTCGTAGATTTACTTGTAGTTTGCCCGCAGTTTCACATCGATTCAAACAATCGTCGCAACGCTATGAATTGACATTATATGATTTGAACCGAAGCCAGCCATACCGTTTACTTGATCGTGGTTGCAAAAAACAGATTGTTCGTGTTGCAAAAAATCAGTCGAAGCTGATGGGTACTTCAATTGATTAACAATGATGTTTATGCTGCACTGAACTGAATTGATTTGATTGTGTTTGTTCTGAGGAGGTGGAGTCATGTGTAGAAGTTCACGCAAGTGAGGAAAGTTCTTTGATCGCCACTCACTTGGAGTGGCCAGAAACGATTCTTTTACATATGGCCTAAACAGCTTAAGACTTCCGGTATTTGAACAAGTATCCTCTGGATAGCCTAAGAACATTTGAAGGCGAGCTAAAGTGAGAAGGTGAAACATCCCCTCCGCAGGGTTGTGCGCTGGGTTTGGGACCCGCCCGACAGACGAGAAGGACGGTCGATAAATTCAGCCTCCACGAGGAAACATCCCCAAATGGGTTGAGGCTCATCGACTTCGCCGGGGCCCGAAATATGGTTATCTGTAGTATTAGATTCCAGCATAGAAAAATTCACAAAGCTACCTGGCTATCTCCGGATCGAAAAGTCACCAGCCAGATCGATCGATCGTGAAGACACGTCTCCAGTATTTTAGATGTGCGTGCACTCCAAAATACGCACCCGCCTCTGTGCAGTAAAAAAACGCGCGTCAACAAACACAAGAAAGATTCGACGAGTTATAATCATATAAACATTCCCACCAAAACTGCTGACAGCAAGCTAAAGTTGAGAAATATCGTATAAATATTCTCATCAAAACTGCTGACGGCATTAACTGCACAAAACATAAATAAAAAAACGTCTCATATAGCTGTTACAAGAGGTGATAGCTTTAAGCTTAGCAGTATTTAAAAATTAAGAATAAAACAGCAGAACGATTTTGGCATTCAACCAGAGAACATCGACTTTTATTAATTGGCGCCCGAGCAGAGAACTGCAAGGAAATTAAGGGATTTTGGAGGAATACTGTTGTGGAGGCGAAGTAGTTCGTAGTAAATAGTATTAAATGAATATGTACTTTAAATTACAACTATGTACCCCTGCAACTCTGTATTCCTTTTATAAACTGTAAAGACATGTTTATCCATATTGAATAAAGTCAGTCGTTTTTTAATCTTAAACCTTCTCGGACCATCAGGTTATGGGCCCAGTATCCCATGTGATCGCGAACGACTGGACGATATCGAATAAAAGTGAATTTAATTAAATGAACAAATTATTTGAGACTTCAGCATAATGGCTGGTATAGTAAGAATCGAGCCGCTAAACCCGGAAAATTACGATTCTTGGAAGCTGCAAATGCGGGCAATTTTAATAAAAAATGGTTTGTGGGAATACGCTTATGGCACTAAATTGTGTCCCACAGACGAGACAAAACTCTCCGAGTGGAAAAATGCTGACCAAAAGGCATTAGCGGACATTACATTGGCGATAGCGCCATCAGAGCTAGGACAGATTTCGGAGTGCAGAAGTGCACATGATATTTGGATAATTTTGGAATCGACATTCCAATCAAAGGGGCCAGCTAGAAAAGCAACGTTACTTAAACGTGTAGCGTTGTCGCGTATGTCAGAAGACGAGAAAGTTCGAAAACACCTTAACGGGTTCTTCGATGCAGTAGCGAAGCTTAAAGAAATAGGCGTCGAAATTGGCGACGAGCTACTGACAATTTTGTTATTGTACAGTTTATATCATATCATGTCAAACGAGACATTTAGATGTGCAGTTGAAACGCGAGATAAACTACCGAAGCCGGACATTCTTCGTGTTAAAATTCTCGAAGAACACGAGTCGCGAAAGTCAAAAGAAGACAAAGTGGAAGACAATAACGTGCTCTACATAAAGAAAAGCAAAGCCAATCGTATGTTGATCGTAATTCGTCAAATTCAAAGGAAACAAAAAAGTGCTATCGGCTCGGTAAACCGGGACATTTCGCGAGAAATTGCAATGACAAACTACAAGAACAAAAAACAAATAATACAAGAAAAAGCATTTGCCGTCCCTATAGGAAATATGAAATGGTGTTTGGACAGTGGCTGCACATCTCATATGAGTGCGAATAAAAACATTTTTGAAAGTGTTAAACTAGTAAATGACGAATTAAGTTTGGCAAATAATTGCTCAACGAAGATAAGTGGTGTTGGTAAAGTGTGCACCACAGCAAACGTTCGCGGAAAACAAATTGACTTAGACTTAGAAAACGTTTTACATGTGGCCGATTTGCGTACAAACTTGTTGTCTGTTGCTAAAATTACTGACAGGGGTTACGCAGTTATATTCAAAACGAATGAAGCCGTGATTATGAACAGAGATAATAAAATGGTATTGGAAGCCGAACGCATTGGCAATTTGTATTATTTAAAAACTTCAAAAGATTTCGCAAATTTGGCAAATTATAAAAACAATATTGATCTGTGGCAAACGGTTCGGTATATGGTTTAAAATTTAAACAAACTGAAATACTCTCCGATTGTGAAATTTGTGCAAGTGAAAAGCAAGTGCGTGCAACTTTTCCTGGATCAGATGAAAACAGAGTTGACGATCTGCTAGAGATTGTGCACTCTGACGTGTGTGAACCATTTATTGACGAAAAGTCAAGGTGGTGTGAAATATTTTTCATAAAACAAAAATCGCACGTACTGGATGTTTTTAAAGAATATAAAGCCAAAGTTGAGACATTCACGGGAAAGAAAATAAAAGCGTTGCAATCGGAAAACGGGCGTGAATATTTTAATAATGAATTTAATACATTTTTAAAAGCGTGCGGAATCAAACGTCGACTTACGGCACCGTATACTCCGCAGCAAAACGGTATGGTTGAACGTAAAAACAGAACTCTTATTGATATGGCCAGGTGCATGATGAAACATGTGGGTGCACCACCATCATTTTGGGCTGAAGCGGTGAATACGGCGTGTTATATTCGAAATCSTTGTGTAACAAGAACAACGGGTGAAGTTCCATACCGGGTATGGACTAAGAAAAATCCAACAGTGGCGTACATGAAAATATTTGGTACAATACCATACGTTCTAAACAAAAATCCTTCAAAAGCGTACCGTTTGTATTCAAAGAATAAAAAGTGCATTATAATAAGTCGTGATGTAAAGTTCATCGATAAATCTGCTTTTGATTGAACTTTTGAAGAATTTGAGCACGAAAATGAAAAAGACGTTGAATATGAAAACAAAATGGACGTTATATTCGAGAATAGTAATACAGATAGCAAGGTCGAATGTGAGAATGAAGAGTCGGTAGACGCGTCTAATTGTGAGGTGTGTGTAGTAGTAAACTACGTGGTAGAGGCCGACCATCGTATGTACGTACAGGGCAAAGGGGGCGACCACGAAAAGTGTATCGTCAGTTAATCGCTAATAATAATTCAGAGGAAGAGGTTACTGATCCTGACGATTTCTACGAGTGCAACGAAGCTCGTTTTATAATTCATGATCCACAAACCTTGGCAGAGCATTGAAGTGCAAGAACGCGTCTGTATGGGTAAAGGCGCTTGAAGACGAATTTTTGGCGCATATGAAAAACAAAACTTGGCAAATAGTTAAAAAGCCTTTGAATCGTAAAGTAATTGGTAACAAGTTTGTGTTCCGTACCAAAGATTAACATTTAAAGGAAGTTCGGCTGGTTGCAAAGGGTTATGCTCAACGACCGGGGGAAGATTTTCACGAAGTTTCCTCTACGGTTGCACGGTCAACTTCTGTACGGCTCTTTACTGCACTGAGTACAGAGCTGGATCTCCAAATACATCAGATGGATGTGGTTACTGCATATTTGAATGGAGATCTAGACGAAAACATCTACATGGAYGTTCCAGATTTACTTATGAGTGTGTTGGAAAAAATTCAACGAGGTCAACCTGGGCTTAAAAGGTTTGACAGAGTATAGTAGCGAAATACAACAAACAGCAAGAGAGTGGCAAGCCGCTCTACAACGAGAAAACCCTGTATGCCTAGTAAAGAAAGCATTATATGGTTTGCGACAGTCAGGGTTAATGTGGTATCACAAATTATCAGCAACTCTAACCAAGATTGGATTAAAATCAACAAATTTTGATCCATGTTTCTACGTACGTCGAGAAGGTGTTAACATTACGTTGGCCATTATATACGTAGATGATTTGTTGTTAGCATCTGTTCTTTTAAGTAGCGAACTCACCTTTTCCTTTCAAAACTCACTTGACCGGTTTGGTTAGAAAAGAAATAACGCAACAGTTTTTTCTTTTTGAAAATGGAAAGTTTGTGCTTATGTTTTATTAAAACGTTATAATTTAAGAAAGTTTGTGATTATGTTCTATTAACACGTTATAATTTATTTATCCAAACGTTAGAAAGCGAAAAAAAAGAAAAAGAGATGCTGCGAAAGCGTATGCACACGGGCTGGGAGGTCTCGACTCGTAC